>NW_007258029.1:2190-2553 GCF_000164805.1 Carlito syrichta | reverse complement strand
CTTCACATTGATTGGCATTTCCACATCCCATACCACCCACAGTCACCTGGAAAGGTAGAGTAAACCAATCAGACTCTAAAAGACATCCTCACTAAAGTATCCCTCAAACTACATCAAAACTGGGTCACCCTCCTTCCTTTGACCTCTTCCGCTTATGAGTCCTCCCCAAAAAACCATCCCAACTCTCACCTTTTGAAGTAATGTATGGCCATCCAGCACTGCCTCCAGGAGTCCCCACCTCAACCCCTCTGACACCCACTCATATGCTCTACCCCCTCTTGTCTTTCATTCGTTCCCACATTTGGGAATATCAAAATCTCCTCTTACCTGTTTCACCCAGCGGTCAAATCCCACCTCCCCTCC
>NW_007258029.1:0-954 GCF_000164805.1 Carlito syrichta | reverse complement strand
TCAGGCAATTCACTCACCTCAGCCTCCCAAAGGTGTGAGATTACAGGCTGAGCCACTGAGCCTGGCAATCTCACCCACTTTAAAGGCCCCACCCATTCCCTTACTGCCTGATCGCATCCTTCACTTACACCATCTACTTAATAAAACCCATCCCTCTCTGGCAAAAGATTGCTGGCTATGCTTAAACCCACGACCCCCATATTACGTGGGAGTCAGAGCAGTTTCTTCAGTAGGCAATGCAGAAACTAACATAAAGATATTTACTCTTACTGATATATAAAATGAGCAATTATGTCCCTGGGGCACTCATCCCACACTGACGCTGGATGACCTCCAGGGACAAGGAACGTGTCTCTTCTCCCCAACCTTTCCCATAACTACATTCACCCTCTGATTGTCCTACAACAACACCTCTCATATTAACATCGCTACCTTCCATAATCAAACCATCCCCCATTTCGCCATGGCACCCCCTACCACGTTGTTTGCCAGTACCCGAGGAATCACCCCCTGTATCAGCCTACAGCATCTCAAAGACACAACAGAATTGTGCATCTTGGTCCACATCCTACCCCAGGTCTACATTTATAAAGGAACGGAAGGTAGACAACACTTCAGACTATTTAACACCACCCGCTCAAAACAGGAACTGTTAGTTCCTTTACTAATGGGACTAGGCATTGCTGGAGCTACAGCCATAGGCACAGCCTCCTTAATTCTGGGTGATCAAAATCTTAAACAGCTTAGCACTCAAATTGACACTGATTTACGCCTACTAGAATCAAGTGTGTCTCAATTAGAACAACAGCTTGACTCTCTCGCTGAGGTAGTATTACAGAATAGACGAGGCCTAGACCTCCTTTTCCTAAAACAAGGAGGGTTGTGCATAACTCTAGAAGTCTGCTGTTTTTATGCCAACAAATCAGGGATAATAAGAGAAACTCTAGCTCAAAT
>NW_007258028.1:3847-4241 GCF_000164805.1 Carlito syrichta | reverse complement strand
GGAATGGGGGACAGGAATAGAGTGGAATGGAATGGAAAGGATTTGAGAGGAATGGTATGGAATGAAAATGGTGGGAATGGAATGGAATGGAGGTGAATAAAATTGAACAGTAATGGAATGGTGAAAAATAGAATGCAGAGAAATACAATGGAGAGGAATGGAGTACAAAAATATATTGGACTGGAAAGGGGAAGATAGGAATGGAAAGGAAAGTATTGGAATGGAATGGAATGGAATGGAGAGGGTTGGAATTTAGAGGAATGGAATGGAGTAAAATGGAGTGGAATGGAGGAGATTGTAATATACTGGAGATCAAACGAATGGAAGGGAGAGTAATGAAATGGAGAGTCATGGAATCTAGAGAACTAGAATGAATTGCATTAGAAAGGAAAGG
>NW_007258028.1:1687-2512 GCF_000164805.1 Carlito syrichta | reverse complement strand
GGAATGAAAAGTGATGGAATAGAATTTAGAGGCATGTGATGGAGAGGAATGAAGTGGAATTAATCGAATTGAGAAGAATGGAATGGAATTGTATGCAGTGGAATGGAATGGAATGGAGAGGAAAAGAAAGGAATGCAATGGAATGGAATGAAGAAGACCGGAATGGAGAGGAATGGATTGAACTGGAATGAAATAGAATGGAATGGAATGGAATGGAATACAATAGAATGGAATAGAGAGGAATGGTATGGAATGAAAAGAATGCAATGTAATACAGGAATGGAATGGTGAGGAATGGAATGAGAGGAATGGAATCGAGAGGAATGGTTTGGAATTGAATGGAATGGTATGGAATCGAATGGAGAGGAACGAATTGGGATGGTGTGGAATAAAACGAAAGGAGAGGAATGGAATGGAGAATTAAGTGGAATGCAGTGGAGCAGAATGGAATAAAATATTGTGAAATGGAATGGAGAGGAGTGGAATGAAATGAAATGAAGAGTAATGGAAAGGAATGGATTGGAATTAAATGGATCAGAGAGGAATAGGATGGAGCAAAGTGGAATGGAGAGTAATGGCAAAAAGGGAAATGGAAAGGAGAGGAATTGAATGGAATGGACAGGAATGGAATCAAATAGAAGTAAATGGTATCGAGAGGAATGAATAGAAAGGAATGGAATAGAGTCGAATGCATTTAAATGGAGAGCAATGGAATGGATAGGAATGGAATGGAACCGAATGGAATGGAAAGGAATGGAGAGGAACAGAGTGCAATGGAAAGGAATGGAAAGAAGAGGAGTACAATAGATAGGAATGGAAGGAAAG
>NW_007258028.1:0-347 GCF_000164805.1 Carlito syrichta | reverse complement strand
ATTAAAGGGAAAGGAATGGAATGGAACTACTTGTAATGGAATGAAATATAGTGAAATGGACTGCAGAGGAATGGAATGGATAGAAATGAAGAGGAATGGAATGGAATCAAAGTATTGGAGAGGAATGTAAGGAAAGGATTGCAATTGAGTTTAAAGAAGTTGAATAGAAGTGAGAGAAATGGAAAAGAAAGGAATGGAATGGAATGGAAAGCAATGGAATGGAATGCTGAGGAAAGGAATGGAATGCTGCTGAATGGAATGGAGAGGAAAGGAATGGAGTGGAATGTAATGGAATTGAATGGAATGGAGAGAAATGGAATGGATAAGAATGTAACGGAACGAAATGG
>NW_007258027.1:7224-11336 GCF_000164805.1 Carlito syrichta | reverse complement strand
TACATTTATGCTTTTACGAATGTTGAACCAGACTTGCATGCCAGGAATGAAGCCTACTTGGTCATGGTGGATGACTTTTGAGATGTATTGCTGAATCCGATTTTCTAGGATCTTGTTGAGAATTTTAGCATCTATGTTCATCAAAGATATTGGCCTGTAGTTCTCTTTCTTTGTTGGATCTTTACCTGGCTTGGGTATCAATGTGATATTGGCTTCGTAAAATGATTTGGGGAGAGTTGCATCTTTTTCAATAGCCTGGAATACCTTCAGTAGAATTGGTATCAGCTCCTCCTTGAATGTCTTGTAGAATTGTGCTGGAAAGCCATCTGGACCAGGGCTTTTTTTTGTAATAAGTTTTCTTATTATGTATTCGATTTCCTTGATTGTTATTGGTCTATTTCGGGTCTCAATTTCTTCTTGTTCCAACCTAGGTAGGTTGTGTGATGTCAGAAAATCATCCATTTCCTTATGGTTTTCAAGTTTGTTTCCATACAAGTGTACGTAGCAGTCGCTAATGATTTTTTGTATTTCTTCAGGGTCAGGTGTGATTTCTTTTGTGTTTCTGATTATGCTTATTTGGTTTTTTTCTCATTTTTTCTTCATCAGTCTAGCTAGGGGACCATCAATCTTGTTTACCCTTTCGAAGAACCAGCTTTATGTTTCATTGATTTTTTTATATTATCTTTTTGTCTTCTATTTCCTGGATTTGGGCTTTTATTTCGGTGATCTGGATTCTTCTGCTGAAATTAGGGTTTTTGTGTTCTTGCTTTTCCAGCTTCTTTAGGTGGCTTGTTAGGTTGTAAATTTCTGTTCCTTCCATTTTCTTCATGTTTGTTTGAAGGGATATAAATTCCCCTCTTACTACAGCTTTCAGGGCATCCCAGAGATTCTGGTAAGATGTTTCTTCATTTTCATTTGTTTCCAGGTATCTTTTGATCCCTGTTTTGTTTTTGTCATTGACCCAGTTGTTGTTTAGCATCATGCTGTTTAGTGTCCACGTCTTTGTGGGTTTTGGGGGGACTTTGTTCGTGTCAATGATTATTTTTATTCCACTGTGGTCCGAGAAGGTGTTTGGTAGAATTTCGGTCCTTTTAAATTTGCTTATGCTTGATTTATGGCCGATTATGTGGTCGATCTTAGAATATGTTCCATGTGGTGATGAGTAAAATGTGTATTCTGTCGGTCGTTGGATGGAGTGTTCTGTAGGTATCAATTAAGTCCATTTGGTCCAAAGTCACATTGAGGGTCCGGATCTCCTAGCGGATTTTTTGTCCTGATGATCTGTCTAGGGTTGTGAGTGGGGTACTAAAGTCCCCAGTTATTATGGTGTTAGAGTCAATATATTTCTTTAGTTTTCCTAGAAGTTGCTTTATGAAAATTGGCGCACCTATGTTGGGTGCATATATGTTTAGGATAGATCTTTCTTGCTGATGGATTGAGCCTTTTATCATTATGTAGTGGCCTTCTGTATCTTTTTTGATGTTTAATAGCTTGAAGGGTATTTTGTCTGAAATTAAGATCACTACTCCTCCTTTCTTGTGTATTCTGTTCGCCTGAAAGTTTGTTTCCCATCCTCTTACTTTGAGTCTCTGGGTGTCCTTTCTAGTGAGGTGAGTCTCTTGAAGGCAATAGATTGTTGCCTGATGATATTTTATCTATTTTGCCATTCTATGTCTTTTAAGTGGTGCATTTAGTCGGTTCACATTTAGACTAATAATTGAAATGCAAGAGTTGATCCCTGTCATAAGGTTCTTACATAGTTGTTCCTGTTTATTTGTTGTCTTTCTTTGGGTTTTGGAGTTGGTTCATGTGTGTTTTTAATCTTTTGCCTGTACTCTTGTGAAGAATACTGTTGTTCTTTTTTCTTTTTCTTCTGTGCTCAGTATTTTCTTAAGTGTTTCTTGTAGAGGTGGTCTGGTGGCAGCGTAGGTTCTTAGGGATTGGATGTCTGGAAAAGATTTCAATTCTCCCTCACTAATGAAGCTTAGTTTGGCTGGGTGGATTATTCTTGGTTGAAATTGTTTCTCTTTTAGAACTTTGAAGATAGGGTTCCAGGGTCTCCTGTCCTGAAGGGTTTCTGTGGATAAATCTGCTGCTATCCTAATTGGCTTTCCCTGGTAGGTAGTCTGGCCTTTTTCTCTTGCTGCCTTTAGGATTTTTCCTTTCATAGCTACTTTGTTTAGGCAAATTATTATGTGTCTGGGAATTGGTCTTCTCGTTTGTTGTCTTGCAGGGGTTCTCTGAATCTCTTGTGTTTGAATTTTTTCATCCTTAATGAGATGAGGGAAGTTTTCTTGAATGATTTCATGAAATGTTTGTTCCAGTGTGGCTTCTGTTTCTCTTTCTGCCTCAGGAAGCCCAATTACTCTTAGGTTTGGTCTCTTGAAGTGATCATTCATCTCTTGTAGATTTTTTTCTGTCTTTTTGAGCTTCTTTTCTATGCTTTTGACAGTTTGGGTTACTTCTGTGTTTTGGTCTTCGAGCTCTGAGATTCTTTCTTTGGCTTGGCTGATTCTGCTTTTCATGCTTATTAGTCTGTTGTTCATTTCCATCACAGTATTCATTACTGCTCTCATTTCCGACAACAGCTCCTTCCTATTTTCTTCTTGTCTCTCCTCAATTTTTTTAATTCTCTCCATTAATGTCTTGATGTCTGGGTTTGTTGCATGTAACCAGTCATTCTGGGGACTCATCATTGTTTGTGTTCCAGAATCTGTTTTCTCAGTGTCTTATTTCCCAGGGGTCTGTGTAAGACCTGTATTCCTCTTTTGGTTTTTCTTCATTTGTGCGGTATTTCCCCCTCTCTACTTTTTCCTTCCCTCCACGTCACCGTCTTCTTTAATTCTTGAATCGCCAGCAGGTGGTGCTATCTCATCTGCTCGCCCCAGAGGAGATGGGATCGGACAGGAACAAAATGGCTGCCTGCCTCTGAGCAGGCAACAGGAGCCCCATGCCGGACGGGCAGGACAGTCTCGGACGCAGGATAGGTGGCAGCGATCCCAGAAGATCTTCCCTGAAGCAATTTGCTGTGGATCTCCTCGGGCCGGGTGGTGTGATGTGCTACCTCTCCCAGAGGCTGCGGCGGCAGTGGTGATAGTGACGGCAGTGGCAGCGGCGGTGGGGGGAGGGGCTGCGGGGGCAGCAGCAGCAGTGGCGGTGGCAGCAGCGGTGGCAGCGGCAGGACTGTTTGCAATGCAGCCAAACTGTCCAGTCATTGTGATGGCAACGGCCGAGCTCTGTCTGGAGAGCAGGCTGCAATGCTCGGGTCCCCAGCCCCCCGGGGCGAGAGTCAGAGACCCACTGCAGATCTCCCTTGCAGAGGGCTTCAGACGCCTGGTTGCACTGTCACCATCTTGCCTCGTCCCAGGCTTTTTTCTAATTGAGGACTTGTGTAACACAGATTCATTATTCTTTCTTCACCAGAGGCCGTGTAGTGTCCTGTATATGAGAACTCCCTTTCACGAGATTCCTGTTTCAAAAACCTGACTTTTGTCTAACCCTTAGCAAGAGACCATGTACATTTTGTGATTGAGGAACAGTGTAAAACAGATTGCTTATTTTTCCTTATAAAACGCCACAAAGGTTCCTGTAATGAGGACTATTACCCACATTCCAGTTTTGAATCCCTGATTCTTGTTTTCCCCTAAGCAAGATGCTCTGTAGTTTTTTGGGGATTGAGAACACGTGTAACCCAGATTCCTTATTCTTTCTTAGTAAAAGGCCCTGTAATTGCCTGTATAGGAGGACTTCATTTCCCCAGATTCATGCTTCAAAAACCCTGATTTGTGTTCAGCCCTTAGCAATTCGCCCTGAAGTATTTTTGGGATTGAGGACACATGTAACCCAGATTCCTTATTCTTCCTTAGCAGTAGGCAGTGTAGTTTCCTGTATAGGAGGACTCTCATTAAACAGATTTCTTCTTCAAAAATATGATTCCTGGTTACCTCTTAGTAAGACACCCTGTGGATTTTTTGGATTGATAACTCGTGCAACCAAGATTCCTTATTCTTCCTTAGCAAGAGGTCGTGTAGTTTCCTGTACATGAGGACTTCCATTACCCAGACTCCTACCTCTTAACCTGATTTTTCATTACCTCATAATAAGACGCCCTG
>NW_007258027.1:6264-6757 GCF_000164805.1 Carlito syrichta | reverse complement strand
ATTTAATGGAATGGAATAGAATCGAATGGAGAGGAATGGGTTGGAATGGAGAGGAATAAAGCTGAATGGATAGGAATAAAATGGATGTGAATTAAATGGATGGAATGGAATAATACATATAAAAATGGTATGGAGAGGAATGGAATGGAATAGAATGGAGAGGGATGGTGAGGTTTGGAGTTAAATGGAATGGAACAGAGAGTAATGGAATAAACTGGAAAGGACAGGCATGGAGCGGAATGGAATGGAATTTAATGGAGAAGAATGATTAGGAGAGTAATGGCATGGAATCGGAAGAAGTGGAATGAAGTGGAATGACAGAATGGAATGGAATGGAGAGGAATGGAATACAGGGGAATGGAATCGAAAAGAAAGGAAAGTTGACAAAAGAATGGAATGGAATATAGTGAAAGGGAAAGTAATGGACAGAAAAGGAATGGGGGACAGGAATAGAGTGGAATGGAATGGAAAGGATTTGAGAGGAATGGTATGG
>NW_007258027.1:4882-6244 GCF_000164805.1 Carlito syrichta | reverse complement strand
AGAATGTGGAGAATTAGAAGCCCAGATTCCAGATTAGTCATATAATGTGGCCATGTAAAATTCTTGGATTGGCGACACCCATAGATCAGATTTTTTTTTCTCAGTAAGACTCCCAGACGTTACCTGGTGACGTGGACGTACAAACTCGTATATACCAATACTCATATGCCCAAAAGGTCAGAAGGGCCCTGAAATCCAAGATTGCTGTATCCCCTTTAAGAATACATTCGAAATATGTGGGAACTCCTAATCCCAAGTTAAGAATATCAATCTAAAATTCCAGCAGTAGTTTCTGGATTAGGAGGTAAACCTGAAGCCAGAAATTACACTGTAAATGGTGAGAAGATTTCTTGGTTTGTGGAATCTGGCCTTACATCCTCCTGCAAAATGAATTAGAATTTAATGGAATGGAATAGAATCGAATGGAGAGGAATGGGTTGGAATGGAGAGGAATAAAACGGAATGGATAGGAATTAAATGGATGTGAATTAAATGGATGGAATGGAATAAAACATATCAAAATAGAATGGAGAGGAATGGAATGGAGTGAAATGAAGAGGAATGGAATGGAATGGAATGGAGAGGAATGGTGAGGTTTGGAGTTAAATGGAATGGAACAGAGAGTAATGGAATAAACTGGAAAGGACAGGCATGGAGCGGAATGGAATGGAATGGAACTTAATGGAGAAGACTGGTAAGGAGAGTAATGGCATGGAATCGGAAGAAGTGGAATGACATAATGGAATGGAATGGAGAGGAATGGAATACAGAGGAATGGAATCGAAAAGAAAGGGAAGTTGACAAAAAGAATGTAATGGAATATAGTGAAAGGGAAAGTAATGGGCAGAAATGGAATGGGGGGCAGGAATAGAGTGGAATGGAATGGAAAGGATTTGAGAGGAATGGCATGGAATGAAAATGGTGGGAATGGAATGGAGGTGAATAAAATTAAACAGTAATGGAATGGTGAAAAATAGAATGCAGAGAAATACAATGGAGAGGAATGGAGTACGAAAATATATTGGACTGGAAAGGAGAAGATAGGAATGGAAAGGAAAGTATTGGAATGGAATGGAATGGAGAGGGTTGGAATTTAGAGGAATGGAATGGAGTAAAATGGAATGGAATGGAGGAGATTGCAATACAATGACATTAATTTAGTGGAAAGGAATGGAATGGAGAGTAATGGAAGCTAGAGAAATCGAATGTATTGCATTGAATGGAAAGAAATCGTAAGGAGAGAAATTGAAGGGAAATTAGAGGAATTGAATGGTTAGGAATGGAATGGAAGGGAAAGAGATGGGATGGAATTTAGAGGAATGTGATGGAGAGAAATGAAAAGGAAAAAATCGAATTGAGAAG
>NW_007258027.1:2930-4825 GCF_000164805.1 Carlito syrichta | reverse complement strand
GAATCAAATATAGTTAAATGGAATGGAAAGGAATGGAATGGAATGAATGAAGAGGAATGGAATGGATAAGAATGGAATGGAAAGGAATGCCATTGATTGGAGAGGAATATAATGGAAAGAAAAGGAATGGAGAGAAATGGAAATGAGAGGAATGGAATGGAATCAAATGGAATGGAATGGTATTGAAAGAAATGATTGGAAAGAATGTTATGGAATAGAGTGGATTGCATTGAATTTGAGAGAAATGGAATGGATAGGAATGGATTGGAACAGAATGGAATAGAAAGAAATGGAGAGAAATGGAAAGGAATGGAATGGAGAGGAATGGAATGGAAAGGATTGGAGTTGAATGACAAAGAAAGGATTGTAAAGGAATAGAAGAGAATGGAATGTAGAGTAATGGAATGGAATTGAATGAAGATTAACGGAATGGAATGGAGTGAAATGGAATGGAGTGAATCGAATGGAATACAGGGAAATGTAATAGAATAGAGATTAATGGAATGCAAAGGAATGAAATGGAGAGGAATGGAATAGAGAGAAATGGAATCTACAGAAATGGAATGTATTGCAGTGGAATAAAAAGTAATTGTATGTAGAGGATTGAAGGCAAAATCGAATGAAAGGAGTGGAAAGGAATGAAAAGTGATGGAATAAAATTTAGAGGCATGTGATGGAGAGGAATGAAGTGGAATGAATCGAATTGAGAAGAATGGAATGGAATTGCATGCAATGGAATGGAATGGAGAGGAAAAGAAAGGAATGCAATGGAATGGAATGAAGAAGACCGGAATGGAGAGGAATGGATTGAACTGGAATGAAATAGAATGGAATAGAAGGAATGGAATACAATAGAATGGAATGGAGAGGAATGGTATGGAATGAAAAGAATGCAATGGAATACAGGAATGGAATGGAATAGAATGGTGAGGAATGGAATGAGAGGAATGGAATCGAGAGGAATGGTTTGGAATTGAATGGAATGGTATGGAATCAAATGGAGAGGAACGAATTGGGATGGTGTGGAATAAAACGAAAAGGAGAGGAATGGAATGGAGAATTAAGTGGAATGGAGTGGAGCAGAATGGAATAAAATATTGTGAAATGGTATGGAGAGGAGCGGAATGAAATGAAATGAAGAGTAATGGAAAGGAAAGGAATGGATTGGATTTGAATGGATCAGAGAGGAATAGGATGGAGCAAAATAGAATGGAGAGAAATGGCAAAAAGGGAAATGGAAAGGAGAGGAATGGAATGGAATGGACAGGAATGGAATCGAATAGAAGTAAATGGTATCGAGAGGAATGAATAGAAAGAATGGAATAGAGTCAAATGCATTTAAATGGAGAGCAGTGGAATGGATAGGAATGGAATGGAACCGAATGGAATGGAAAGGAATGGAGAGGAATAGAGTGCAATGGAAAGGAATGGAAAGAAGAGGAGTACAATAGATAGGAATGGAAGGAAAGGGTTGAAATTGAATGGGGAATAAAGTAGTAGAAAGGAATACAGGGGAATGGATTGCAAAGGAATGGAATGGAATGCAATTGAATGAAGATTAATGGAATAGAGAGGAATGGAATGGAGTGAAATACAATGGTGAAGAATGGAATGGAAGGGAATTGCTTGGAGAGCCATAGAGACGAATTAAGTGGAATGGAGTGCAATGGAATAAAGATGAAAGGAATGGCAAGGAATGGAATAGAGAGGAATTGAATGGATAAGAATGGAAGGGAATGGAATGGAATGGAGAGGAAAGGAGTGGGGAGGAATACTATGGAATGGAGAGGAATGGATTGGAATGGAGTGGAATTGAATGGAATGGAGAGGAGTGGAATGGAGAGGAATGGAATAGAGTTGAAAGGAATGGAATGGAGAGGAAGTCAAAGGTAAGG
>NW_007258027.1:0-2910 GCF_000164805.1 Carlito syrichta | reverse complement strand
TTGAATGGGGAATAAAGTAGTAGAAAGGAATACAGGGGAATGGATTGCAAAGGAATGGAATGGAATGCAATCGAATGAAGATTAATGGAATAGAGACGGAATGGAATGGAGTGAAATACAATGGTGAAGAATGGAATGGAAGGGAATTGCTTGGAGAGCCATAGAGACGAATTAAGTGGAATGGAGTGCAATGGAATAAAGATGAAAGGAATGGCAAGGAATGGAATAGAGAGGAATTGAATGGATAAGAATGGAAGGGAATGGAATGGAATGGAGAGGAAAGGAGTGGGGAGGAATACTATGGAATGGAGAGGAATGGAATGGAATGGAGTGGAATCGGCCACTGCACTCCAGTCTGGGCGACAGAGTGAGACTCCAACTCAAAAAAAAAAAAAAGAAAGGAATGGAATGGAGAGGAAGTCAAAGGTAAGGAATGGAAAGGAAATTAAAAAGATGGAATGAAATATAGAGGAATGGAATGGAAACGAATGAAATGGAGTGAAAAGAAGGACAATGGAATGCAGAAGAGTGGAAAGGAATGGAAAGAAATGGAATAAAATGAAAAGGAATGGAACGGAGAAGAGTGGAGTGCAATGGAATGTAATGGAATGGAAAGGAATGGAGAGGAATAGCATGGAATGGAATACCTGGAAATGGAATACAATGGAGATGAATATAATGGAGAATAATGGAAAGGAGAGGGATAGAATGGAGAGAATTGGAGTAGAAAGGAATAAACTGGAATGTAATGGAGCAGAAAGAAATAGAAAGGGAAGTAGTGGAGTGGAATGGAAAGGAGAGGAATGGAATGGAGTGGAATGGAATGGAATGTAGAGGAATCCAAAGTTAAGGAATAGAATGGAATTTTAAAAGATGGAATGGAATATAGAGGAATGGAAAGGAAAATAATGAAATGAAGAGAAAGGAAGAGAATGGAATGGAGAGTAATGGAATATAATGAAGAGGAATGGAGTGGAATAGTAGAATGGAATGGAATGCAATGGAATGGGGAGGAATGGTATGGAATGGAATGGCTGGGAATGGAATGGAATAGAGATGAATAGCAAGGAGAGTAATGGAATGGAGAGGAATAGAGTGCAGAGGAATAGAATGGAGAAAATTGGAGTAGAAAGGAATAGAATGCAATTAAATGGAAAGGAAAGGAGTGGAGTGGAATGAATTGCAGTGGTTTGGAATGGAGAGGCATGGAATAGTGTAAAATGGAATGGAATTGAATGGGTGGAATGGAGACGAATGGAATGCAGTAAAGTGGAATGGAAAGGAATGGAGTGTAATTGAATGGTGAGGAATTAAAGGGAAAGGAATGGAATGGAACTACTTGTAATGGAATGAAATATAGTGAAATGGAGTGCAGAGGAATTGAATGGATGGAAATGAAGAGGAATGGAATGGAATCAAAGTAATGGAGAGGAATGTAAGGAAAGGAATGCAATTGAGTTTAAAGAAGTTGAATGGAAGTGAGAGAAATGGAAAAGAAAGGAATGGAATGGAATGGAAAGCAATGGAATGCTGAGGAAAGGAATGGAATGCTGATGAATGGAATGGAGAGGAAAGGAATGGAGTGGAATGTAATGGAATTGAATGGAATGGAGAGAAATGGAATGGATAAGAATGTAATGGAACGAAATGGAATGGAGAAGAATGGAATGCAATGAATTGATGGGAGAGTAAAGGAGAAGAATGGAATAGAATGGAGTGCTATGGAATGAAGAGAAATGGAATGGAGAGGAAAGGAATGGAGAGAAATTGAATGGATACGAATGGAATGGAAGGGAATTAGATGGAAAAGAATGAAGCAGAAAGTATACAATGAATGTAATTGATAGGAATGGAATAGAATTGAGTGGAATAGAATAGAATGGTTAGGAATGGAATGCAGAGGAATGGAATGGAGTGGAATGGAATCCAATGTAGACGAATCCATTGGTAAGGAATTGGAAAAGATTGAATGGAATTTAGAGGAGTGGTATGGAAAAGAAAGTAATGAAGTGAAAATTAAAGAATGGAAAGCAGAAGAGTTGAATGTAATGGAGAGATATTGAACATAATGGAGAGGAAGGGAATGGAGAAGAGTGGTATGGAATGGAATGCAATGGAGAGCACTGTAATGGAATGGAATGGAGAGGAATGAGATGGAAAGGTGAGGAATGCGATCGATTGGATTGGAATGGTATGGAGAGGATTGGAATGTAATGCTGAGGAATGTAATGGAATGTAGTATTGTGGAATGCATCGAAATGGAGAGGAAAAGAATGGAGAGAAATGGAATAGAGTATAAGTAAATGGAATAGAAGGTACAGGAATGGAAAGGAAAGGAATGGAATGGAATAGAATGAAGGCAATGGAATGCAGGAATGGCATGGAATTTGGAGGAATGGAATAGAGAGGAATGGAATGGAATTGAAAGGATTAGAATTGAATGGAATAGAATGTGGAGGAATGGTTTGGAATGGAGTGGAATAAAAATAGAGCAAAATGAAATGGAGGAAAATTAAATGGAATGGAATGAAATGGAATGGAATAAAACTTAGTGAAATGAAACAGAGATGAATGGAATGGAGGGAAATGAAGAGGAATGGAATTGAATGAAAAGGAATGGTATTGAGAGGAAAGGAATGGAACTGATTCTAATGGAAATTAGAGGAGAGTAGTGGAATGTACTATAGTGGAATGCAATGAAAAGGAAATTAATGGAATGGAGAGAAATGGAGTGGAAAGTCATATAATGGAAGGGAATGCAGAGGAATGGAATGGAGTGGAATGGAATGAAGTGGAATGGAATTGAGTGGAATGGATAGGAATGGAACGGAGAGGAATGGAATGGTGTGGTTGGAATCAAATGTAGATGAATCCATTGGTCAGGAAAAGAAAAAGATTGAATGGAATTTA
>NW_007258026.1:174361-191200 GCF_000164805.1 Carlito syrichta | reverse complement strand
AGGACAGTTCAGATTAACCTCGGTTCAGAAGTTTGGTCTATGTCTTATCAAGCTGTTTCTCCCATTTTGGTGTTGTTACCTGAATCGCCAGCAGGTGGTGCTATCTCATCTGCTCGCCCCAGAGGGGGTGGGGCCGGACAGGAACAAGATGGCTGCTGCCTCCGAGCAGGCAACAGGAGCCCCACGCCGGGTGGGCAGGACAGTCTCCGTCGCAGGAGCGGTGGCAGCGATCCCAGCAGATCTTCCCTGAAGCGGTTTGGTGTGGATCTCCTCCGGCCGGGTTGTGATGAGCTACCCGTGCCAGAGGCCGCGGCGGCCGCGGCGGCGGCGGCGGCGGGAGCGCTGGTGGGGGGAGGGGCTGCGGCAGCGGCGGGAGAGTGCAATGCAGTAAAACTGTCCAGTCCTTGCGATGTTCCAGTGATAGCAATGGTCGAGCTCTGTCTGAGGAGCAGGCTGCAATGCTGGGGTCCCCAGCCTCCCGGGGGCGAGAGTCAGAGACCCACTGCAGATCTCCCTTGCAGAGGGCTTCAGACACCGGGTTGCCCGGTCGCCATCTTGCCGCCTCTCTCCAACACCCTCTTTTAAAAAAATTTTAATTTTAATTTAGAGTTTGTGGGGTACATGTGAGAATTTGCTACATAAGTAAATTGAGTGCAGGTAAGGTTTGGGCTTCTAGCAAGTCCTCTCTCCCATGGGAGCGGACATGGAGCCCTGTGGGTGGTTATGTGCCCCTTATTCTCGCTGTCTCTCTCCCCCACTAGTAGTGGCCAGCATCACTTGTTCCTGCGCTTATGCCTGCGTGCCCAATGTTTAGGGTCCACTTGTGAGTGAGAACATGCGATATTCAATTTTCCATTTCTGTGATAGTTCACTTAGAAGGATGGTCTCCAGATTCATCCACATTGCTGCAAAAGATATGATTTTGTTCTTCTTTATGGCTACATGGTATTTCATCAGGTTTATGTACCACATTTTCTTTCTTTTTTTATTATAAAGATGTGGGGTACAATTCAGGGTTAGGTATACAAACGTTGATTATGCAGGTACCCTTGTTGATGAGGTATGTCCCTCCCTCCCCTAGCAATTTCCCTCTACTGCCAATCCCACCCCCCTCCCGTGACAGTTTCCTACTACTGCCAATCCCTTTCTTATAGTATTATAATTGTTGAAGGTCCGCTTATGAGTGAGAACATATAGTACTCTGTTCTTTGTTTCTGTGGTAGATCACTGAGTATGATTGACTCTAAATCCATCTAAGTTGCTGGGAAGTCCATATGTTTGTCTTTCTTTATAGCTACATGATATTCCATTGTGTATATGTGCCACATTTTAAAAATCCAGTCTAGCTTCGATAGGCAACATGGTTCCACGTTTTTGCTGTTGTGAATAGAGCTGCAACAAACATACGTGTGCAGATATCTTTTTTGTAGAATGATTGGAGTTCCTCCAGCATATTCCCAATAGGGAAATTGCTGAGTCATGTGGAAGGTCAATTTCTAGTTCTTTCAGAAATCGCCACACTGTCTTCCAATGAGGTTGCACTAGTTTGCATTCCCACCAGCAGTGTAAAAGCTTTCCTTTTTCTCTGCATCCTCGCCACATCTGTTGTTGGTTTTATTAATGATGGCCATTCTTATAGGGGTTAGGTGGTATCTCAATGTGGTTTTGATTTGCATTTCTCTGATGATGAGTGAGGCTAAGCACGTTTTCATGTGTCTGTTGGCTGCCCATATATCTTCTTTTGAGAAGTGTCTATTCATGTCTTTCGCCCACTTTTTGATGCAGCTGTTTGTTTTTTTCCTTTTGGTGTGTTTGAGTTCCTTGTAGATCCTTTGTCAGATATACAATCGGCAAATATTTTTTTCCCATTCTGTGGGCTGTCTCCCTGCTCTCTTGATGGTTTCTTTTACTTTGCAGAAGCTCATTAGTTTGATGAGGTCCCACTTGTCTATGTTATTTCTTAAGGTATTGGCCTCTAAAGTTCTGAATAGGAATGGGTTCCCAGTTCCAATTTTCATAAGGGTGTCTTCTGCACTTTCTAAAATTCTTATAGCTTGAGGTTTTACATTCAGGTCTTTGATCCATTTAGAGTTAATGTTTGTGTGTGATGATAGGTAGGGGTCCTGTTTCAATCTTCTGCATGTGATCAATCAGTTTTCCCCACACTATTTTCTGGATAGATTCTTCTCTCCACATTTTCTTTATCCAGCCCACTTTTGATGGACTTCTGGGTTGATTCCATGTTTTTGCTGTTGCAAACAGTGGCAACCCCCATGTTGTAAATAACTAGTCCAGACCTGTGACTACTGCAGCAGGAGTTTAAGACAGTGAGTTCCAGATAAAATAGATCACTGCTTGAGTGGTGGTGGGAGGGTTTTACATGCCTGTGCTTTAGCTACTAGATTCTTTTTCACATAGTGAGTCCCTCAAAATCATTCTCTGGTTATGGAAAAGAATGCACGGTGGCCAAAGTGCATTGCCCTCACACAAGCTTTACTGCCATCACCTCTAGATCTTCAGAACAGCTCTGGGTGAGCTGGAGAGGAGCAGAGGAGGGAAGGATGGAAGGAACAGAACTATTACTGGTGGTGGAGTCTCCCTGCAGCAGAAACATGCCCAAGCAGCTCCCTAGCCCCAGAGGATGCAGAGTTTGGTTCAACCTCTCTTGAAGCAGAGCGTATGGTGTATTTCTCTTCACAAATAGTCTATAAGGTTCTGCCACTAGCCCCATTTTGTTCAGGGCTAGTGACTCATTAAGGAAGTGATGCAGGACTGGACCTCATGGACAGATGGTGACCTGGTGTTGGGAGGCTACCCTGGAGGGAATCAATCAAACCAGCATTTTTTTCACTTGTTTTCTCTCAACTAATCCAATCTGAATACTCTGAACATATAAGTAATTTGCCTAGTACACACTTTTAACTAAAACATACAACCCAATGAAAGTAGTTACCATATCTTCGCGAAAGTATTTTTATAACCAGTTATATGTTTAACTTTTTATATTTTAATGTTTGGACAGCACCTACCCAATAGACACTGCAAATCACCACACCAGAACACTTGTGTATAACTTAAAGACCTGGAATCTCAAAGGGAAACTTTGAAATGTGATCCATCAGGAGCATACTAGAACTCAAGGGATTTTTCCCATTTTTCTTTTGGGGAAATTCTATCACCATTACAGATTTTCCCCTGGAAATTCTCAGGAACATCACATATTTCAAAAGTTCCTCAGTCAATGTACCTGGATAGGTGGGTGATGAGGCAGGTTACGTTGAGCGAGCTGGCATGTGCTATAATCTATCGAGAAGATTTGATTATCTTTAGGTTTTAGATCCCCAGGTAAAGTTGCTGGACAGCTCCATCCAGATGACAACGGATTCCTTTGGCTCTTCCATAAAAATCGCTCTGGGTGTAGATTACTTATGTTGAGAGTTCTGAATGCTGCCATTTGACTGGGCACCTGGTTTACACCCAGGTTAAATCATGGGACATACTCAATGGAATAACGCGAATTTGTGTGACTTGATCAGCAAGAAGAGATGCTCTTTTGATGTGAAAATTTCAAGGTAAAAAAAAATTCAGAATTGCTCTTCTAGGTTTGGAAGAGGTTAGGTTCCGACCGAGAGTCCTGGGCGAACACATATCATCTCATCTAAGAAAGCCCAGAGCTTTAGCTCTCAGGGGTAGAGCACAGTTTTGTTGCATGCATAGCTGGGTGCTCACCAAACGATTGCTCTTATTTGGAGCATTTCACTGGTTGATTCAACAAACAAGTATTGAGCGCCTACTATGTGTCAGGCAGCAGGGATACAAGAGTGAACAGTAATTTATTTTCTCAGATATTTTGTTTTAAATGTTTATCAGAGGAATACAGGTAGTACAGAAGAACTTGTGATGTCATTACCCCTCTCCAGCCCCTCCTTTGATCTGTTTATGATTTATTCTTCTGGTGATGATGTCCTTATAATATGGCATGCTTCCGTTTCTTGATTTATGAATGTTAGATAATATTTTTAACTCCCACTATAAATAAGGATTTAGCTTATTTGCACTATGCTCACCTACCCTCACCTCTCCCCTCTCTCCTTTCCCTCAATATTTGATCATGATGACTGCATTAGGCTGCTAAATAGGCTTCCTTCCATCACTGGAAGCTGCCAAGTTGAAAGTTTAAAACAATGGGCAATTGATATCCTCACATTCTAAGTAGAGGAGCTAGATTGTCTCCACCCAGAGGACCTGCTTAAAAAAAAATCCCCATGGAATCTATCTCACCACCACCTTCATGCAACAAAAGAGAGCAGGGAAGAGAGTGGGAAACATTGGAGAATAAGGATTTCCGGGGGAGTAGGGAAAGTTGGGTGCTTCCTTTCTACCTCAAACCAAGATCCTCACTCAGAAAAAGTAGTGCTCAATGTTTAAGGTCCACTTATGAGTGAGAATCTGTGGTATTCAATTTTCTGTTGAAAAAGTGGTGGTCTCTGCCAGAAACAGAGATTGGCAAATGATTTCTCCTTCAGGTATCAAATCTCTGGGATGTTCTTTTTGTCAGTGTTGCTTGTGGTCCTTCTCTGAGGTCCTGGATTCTAGATCTATGGCTCCCACTTCACCTTTCTCTTGTAAACTGATGACTGATTCGGACTCCTTATCTGAGGGTATTGACAGTTATTTATTTTGTCAAAGATATGGAACCTCAGCTCTCCCTGACATGTATCACATCTCCTGAAGCCCTTTTCTTCACAGAGGTCTTCGATAGGTTGTGCCAGATCTTTAAGGATGGTGCCACAGGCATTTCCTCAATTTCAAGAACTCAAACTCTCAAATTTTTCTCCAAAGTGTCTTCCCCTCTGCCTCCCTCACTTTTGCACCTTTACTAAACTGTGCTTTCTGGTTTCCCAACAGTTGATTCTTCTTCCAGTCCAAGGAAGGCCAAGATATTTTTACTCAGGTGTTAATTTGATCAGTAGTTGGTAATGGGTGCCATGATGCTGTGAAGAATGAGATTTTTATAGGGGATACTATGTTGATTCTCCAACATCCATTCCATCCCAGATGGATGATGTCTACAGCGTCCCAGATCATCTCCTTCCTTGGGCCAGTGACTGATTTAGTAAAGGGCAGGAAACTAAGATGTGAGGAGAAGCCTGCTGGAGATTTCTGGGAAAGATAACTTTTCTCTTACAAGTAGGGGAAGAGGGGCTTGTTATATCCTCTGCACCTTGTCATCCTGGATAAGGTATATGCTGTAGTCATCTTGCAACCAGGATAAAGATGAAGTCAATCCAAGGATGGAAAGAGAGACAAATGGAGAGAAACTACATTCTTGATGACTTTCTTGAGTTACGAAATCAAACAACCCTAAAATCTATCCCCTTTCTGACCTTCTAGACTTTCTATTATGTGAGACAATGCATTTCCATATTGTTTAAGCCAATTAGAGTCAAAACTTTTGTTGTGTGCAACTGAAGTTGAACAAGTTGATGTAATTTCTGAAGTCATTTCTGGAGTCAGTATGAAGGGGTGCTGTGATTGATTAGCTATGTCTGTCAAGGGATTTGAATACTTGCCAGCCTGTGCTGTCTAGCTCTTCCCTAGCATCTTGTAAAAGTGTTCTCTGTTGGGTTTGTTTTGTTTTCATTACTAACCAGAATTGAATTTTTAAGGTGCAGACCGTGATTATTGTATAAAATGAATACCCCTTCTTGTACATCTCATTCTGTGCTTTAGCTTCCTGAGTTGCCCAAACATTTAGATACTTCACTTTTTTTTCGGCTCTCTTTGTCTCTCCTGGGTACTTTGCTTGTTTCTTTTTCATGACATTTCCTCTTCCCTGATGTTGGTGAAACCAGCCCAATTTCCCCATATAAGGATATTTATGGTTTAAACATAAAGAAATATAGATGTTGACCTTCCTGGTCTTAAACTGAAACTTACATTTGCCTTATTGGGCAAGGGATTGAAACTCACCAGAACATTGCATCTGGACAATGAGAAGCCAGACCCCTTACTCAGTATGACTGCTTCCTCCCTCCTCCATAATCAATGTTTTACACACCCCCCTCCCACTATATAAACCCCCGATTTCAGTTGGCCGAGGAAATGGATGTGAGACTGAATCTCCCAATCTCCTCAATTGATATCACTCCAATAAAAAAGTCTTCTTTCCTGGCAATACTCATCTCAATGACTGGCTTTCTATGCAGCAAGCAAGGGGACCTAACCAAATCCCTGGCATTGTAGTAACGCTGGGTGGGGATTTAAAAACCCACCCAGAGGTAGAGCAGAACCACAGCACACTGCAGCCTATTTGAAGCATCAGACAAGGGGTGCTAACAATCTCACATGTGACTGATCTGGCTGCTATGTGTGTGATCTCATCAATTGCTAGGACTGAGGTGCCAGATCTGAGGGGCCTATCTTGCGTCCCTTCATCGTGTCCCCGTTGAGTTTGGGTAGCTCTCCAGAAGCTGTATGCTCGGTTAAGAAGATGCCCTTCCCGGAGAGGAAGGGATGTTCTTTGGTCAAGGGTGTATAGACACTATATTGATGACATGAAGAAATACAGCTTTTGAGCTCCTCTGACATTGTTCTATGAGTCTTTCTTAATTTCTGGAGTCCTCATTGAGTCTTAGGAGTCTATAAAACAAGAATGATAACAGCGGGAGTGAAAACAACAGGGGTGCCATTTTCCAGCTTTCTCTCTCTCTCTTTGTTTTAACTTGGAGAAAAGTGGCAGGGCCTCAAACCCAGTGTTGCTTGTAAATTCATCCAGGAATACACATGGACAGTGCACACAGGAGCGGCTTGTGGAAGAGTTTATGGCGCCCTCAGCCATAGACTCCCACTCTTTTTTTTTTTCCCTGTTTGCTAATTGATTAAAAAATATGTATGTATTGCAAAGCTCATTTATTGATCGAGAGGAGAGGGAAAAGGATAGCTTCTCTAATTAAAACTGATTGGAGCTGTGAAAGTTTAATTAATTGGATGCATGTCACTTCATTTCCATGTTATGTTGTGCACAGTGTTCTGTTTTCATAATTACTGGGTTGTGTCAGGGTGGCGGGTGTCTCTCTAATTAACAGTCTGGGGGAAAAGTGATGTATGGCTTGCTGAGCAGGCAGAGTGGGTGGAACGAGAAGACCGGCCAGAACCCACAGGCTCTGCTCCCTGAGGCCTGGTTCTTGCCATTTCCATCACTCTTTGTTCCGGAAATGAGGTACCGGTGGATCTTCCCAGAGACTGCTCGTCATCTGGCTGTTTCTCGTGTTTCTCTATCAGAGGCTAGGGAGGCTGGATGACTGTTCCAGGGATGGAAGGAGGAACATTTCTACCGGGTGCATGAGAGCCACTCCAACAGCTTTCTTTTGAGAACCCATGACATGTGTTGCATTTACTCCTCACTGGCAACCAACACTTGCCCACTTAGCCACGACAAGTCATTCCTGAGTGTCCACTCTGTACAACGTATGGCGAGGACTGGGGTGGCTTTGAGTTCAGACTCCAACTTCTTACTAGACACTTGACCTTGGGGAAATTACCTAACTTCTCTGTACCTCCGTTTTCTCATTTATGGAATAGGAATACTGAAACCTTCCTAGTATAGGTGCTGTGCGAATGACATGAATTACCATAAATGTGGTATGGTTAACATACAGTTTTATCACCTAGATTTATTGAACAATCCTCTTCCTTCCCTGCATAGTTAAAAAAAAATCCTTATTTTAACGATCCAACTGTAACACTGGCCTCGCTCCTGTGACCTCTTCCTTAAATCCAGATTCTACTTTGGAAATGAGATTTTCTTTTCTAAAATGAAAGTTGATGATATGCCTTGCTAAGACCCTTGCCCAGAAGATGTTTCAACTCTGTAGCACAGGAATTCGAATCCCTGCACAGCCGACCCCTGTCTCCTGACTCGTCACAGCCCTTTCATTTCACTACCCTCCCACCAATGCCAGACCCCCAAATCTTCCTCACACCAGAGCACAACATGTTCTTTCCTTTTCTTTTGTTCCAAAAAAGCAAAAGTCCTACTAGTTTTTTCACATTCAACTCAAATATCTCTTTTTTCAGTGAAATTATCTGTTCTCTCAGACCTCCCCTTCCCCAGCACTGTTTTCTTGTCTGGAGTCTTTTCCTGCCTAGACAGGAAGCTCCCATGGGTAGGCTGTGTCTCCATTGTCCTTGTGTCCTAGCGCCCAGAAACAGTATGGGGTGAAGCAGGCTTTGAATAAATGATTGTTGAATGACAGAAAGAGCAAAAGTTTTCTATATGCGGCATTACGATTAGATATCTGCCTTCCCACCAGACTGTTGGCTCCAACCTGGCAGGGAACATTTTGGTCTTGTCTAATATTATCATGTCCCTCTTGCCTGGCACATGGTAAAAATTCAATAAAGGATGCCTGGGAGTCACAGCGCCCTTATCTTTAAAAAAAAAAAAAAAAGAAAGAAAGTTAGCACATCTTGTGACCTATGTGTGTGCCTTGTAGGTTTTCTGTGAAGGTAAGTTGATGATAAATATGAAAGTTCTTAAAGTTTAAAAAGGATGAAAAATTATGGCAAAATTATTTATAATAGAACAATAATTGCTAATGGTAGTGTTGATATACTTTTTAAAATTATTTTTGGAAGATGTGCTTTTTCCTTTTTGGAATAGATTTCCTGAGCATCAGTGACCTCGGAGTCCTTCTGCATGTTGTCATTGCAATTGGGTGTGGTGTCTGCATAGACCCAGAAGCTGCCCTCATGATCCTTGGAGAGGAAGCCCAAAGCCTCTGCCAGCGTTATTGCAGCTGAACTACCTCTGAGTCTCACCCTGTTCTTCTTAAAAAAAATCCGATAACTCTCTGGATTTCCTAATAAGCTATTCTCCTACCTCAGTGACATATATAATAAATAATGCATTCTGGTAATTTTAGAAAAGCATTTTATTTCCAGGCGCTTGTCTAGAGTCAATCAATATTTATACTTATTCAAGGTTTTTTTTAATTATTAAGAAAGGGTTTTTTTCTTCTTATGTATGTTTGACCTTGTATCAAATAACAAGTCTTTTCTTAGTGTAAAATGCACAAAAAACCCAAGCCCAGCCATGAAGTTTGTCAACCACGCCCCTTCTCACTAATTAGGGATTGCTATGGGAAACAAGCTCTGATCACATGTTTCATATCGACTAACTCTTCTCACTTGACTATAGTTTTGAAAATTGGATTATGGACTAGTTCGCCATCTCTAGCCCAATGCTAGTACAATTCTATCAGCAATGTATTCCATACCGGGAACTAGAGTTGTAAAGACCCAGGATGATTAAAAGTAACTGGACTGAAATAACTAACTTGTTTCAGAGACCCTCTTTTTCAGCACCCAAACTTGATGTTAACTTAAAAATCTAGATCCTGCACTATTTCCCTGGGTGTATCTTGAATCTGACAGCAAAGCAGAGACAGAGACATTGAAGAGTTTAGCTGGGATGTGGGGTGTGTAGGTGACGGCCCTGAGGTCTGAGGGTCTGGGTTCTAGGCTGCCTCTGCCATTGGTCGGTCCTATGACAGGGAAAGTTACTCAACTTTTCTGGGTTTCAGTTTCCTTGTCAGTTAAATGAAGATGCTGACCCTGTAATTCTGGGTGAGTCCGCAGGCGGCCAGTGCACAAGAATAATTAATGTGTTCCTATGTTATGCCAGCCCTGAGCTAAGAATATAACAATGAAAGACACTTGTTGCCTGAGGTGCCAATGCAAGACACAAGTATGCTAGGCCCTCAGTCCCAAAGCACAGCCTCTGTGCCAGGGTGACAGACTTGGGGCTTAGGTTGCCCTTCCTATGTTGAACTCAGGCCACCGAGTCAGCCCTCACCTCTCCACAGGATGAGTTTCCCTTTGCCTGGGCTCCCTTTCCTGCTAACTGACTGCACCCCAATGCAGATGGTAGGAGAACTTTCTAAAAACATCAACTTCCACAAGATGAGGAAACGAGCAAAGCTTAGTTCTCTGTCCTCCCTCATGCCTTGAGTCTGCTCTTCTCCCTGGGACAGTGTTGTGTCCCCAGGGTCCATATGGAGAGGCAGTTGGAGCCAGTAGCCCCAAAGGCCCTTTTAGAAAAGGGGGGCCCCCTCCCTTAAGTTATGGAACTAAGAGAATGTGCGATGCTCGCTCAGAAAAGCAGCATTTCTTACTATAAAAATTGCTGCTTTGCCTTACCAGGTAAACAGAATCGCAGTTAAGAAGTCCTCAAGGCACACTGAAGGAACAGAAAGGGCAGGAGCAGAGGCTGTGTGGTATGGGCCTGGGAGTCCACAGTCAGGCACTGGTACCCTAAGACTGTGGTTTTCAAATATCATCAGACACCAGAATCACCCATAGGGCTTGCTCAAACATAGACTGATTGTTTCTGATGCTCTGGACATGGCCTGGGAATTAGTTTTTCTAGCAAGTGATGCTGATTCTGTTTTGTGAAACACTGTGCTAAGGGAAGCGAGTGTGATCATAATGAGTATAATATTGGATCAACTGGCATCTTCCTTGGAATATTGATAGGCCATGACAAAAATCCCAGATGTATAAAATACAATAGAAAATTCGACAGTAGTGAGACTTTAGAATGGTGTTTCTCAAATATGATTAGCAAACCACCTTCCTCAGAATCATCCAGGGCCTTGCTACTCAAAATGTGATTCCCAGACCAGCAGTATTGGCATCTCCTGAGCCTACTTAAAAAAAAAATTCCCGGGGGATTTATAGGTTGTAGGTTGAGAAGCATCACTCCCAGGGGTTCGCAGATGTGCTTCTAGGGTAAGTGTCTTTGGGGAGGGATTGGGGAGGTGGAATATGCTATTATTATAATCCAGAATCATTGCACACTAGCTCAGTCTAGATGTTATTGTGGGTGTGACATGGGTGGAGATTTCGCCAGGGGCAATGGCTCAAGTCTTCACAGAGCATACATTCCTGGAAACAAAGCCTTCTGGAAGGTAGGGTGGTTCCAATGTGTATGTCATCTGTCAATTTTGGCAGCTTATTTTTAAGATCAATATCAGTTGTACTTTAGCTTCTGAGTGGCAGATAAAGCTTGTAAGGTCTGGGAACAATATATTATGGCTCAAAGGAAAGAACTAGAAGAGGAAGAAGTACTCAGATCAAGCTCATGAAGTGTACAGTACAACTAGAATTGCCTGGTATCACGTTTCTTAGGGTGTAGGAGCTGAATAGAATAAAATGTGTCAGGGTTTCAGTTCCTGCCCAGCATCGCTAATGGTATCTCTTACAAAAGGCATAGAACATTTTTAAATGGTTTTATTGAGATACAATTGAGATACAATGCAATGTATCCATTTAAAGTATACAATTCAATTGTATTTAGTATATTCACAGAGTTGTGCAACTATTATAACGATCTAAGTTTAGAACATTTTCATCACTCACACACACAAAAAACCCATACCCACTTCCCATTGCTCTCCTCGTCCCCACAACCCTGGGCAATCAGTAATATACTTTCTGTCTTCTTATATTTACCTAATGTGGATACTATATATAACTGGACTAGTGTGATGTGGTCTTTCGTTACTGGATTCTTTAATGTCGCATACTCTTTTCAAGGTTCATTCATGTTGCAACATGTATCAATACTTCATTCTTTTTTATTGCCAAACATATATATATATATATAGTGTGTGTATGTGTGTGTGTGTGTGTGTGTGTGTGTGTGTTTATAATAGTGTAGCTCTATAGTATAGCTCTTACATTTAGCTCTGTGATCCATTTTGAGTTAATTTTTGTATGTAATGTGAAGAAGAAGCCTAACTTCTTTCTTTTTTGGTTGTTGTTGTTTTTTGAGTTGGAGTCTCACTCTGTCACCCAGGCTGGAGTGCCGTGGTTACCCCAGCATTGACCTGCTGGGCTCTGGCGATCCTTTCGCCTTAGCCTTCCAAGTAGCCGGAACTACATGCGTACACTACCATGCCTGGCTAATTTTTTATTTCATTGCCAAGTTGCCCGGGTTGGTCTCGAACCAGCGGGCTCAGGGAAGCCACTCACCTTGGTCTCCCAAAGTTCTGGGATTACAGGCTGAGCCACCAAACCTGGTCTTCATTCTTTTACATGTGGATATCCACCTGTTCCAAGACCATTGGTTGGAGGCTATTTTTTAATCTAATTGGTTTGGTACCTAGAAAAGTTTTTTTTTTTTTAACCCTAGTTCTATGTTGGGTTCACCGGGGGAATATTAAAAAATACACTCATGCCTGGGTCCTTCCTCAAGCTAAGTAAATCAGGATCATCAGGTGATTCTAATATACAATCAGCGTTGACAATCGTGTGCCTGGGGTGTGGTTCTCAAATATGATCTCCAGATGAGCAGCTTTGGCTGCCCTTTGCAACTTGTTGGAAATGTAGAGCCTCAGGACCACACTTGCGGGACTCAGAACCACTAGGGGCAGGGCCTAACAATCTGTGTTTCAATAAGTCTTCCGGGTGATTCTGGTGTACAGTATATGTAAGTTTGAGAACCATTGGCTCTGACCAGTTTTGTTGTAAGTGACAGCAAGCTGCCCTTTGGCATCAGACTCATCTGTGAGCTTTATGCCCCTGTGCTTCGAGATGACCCAGGATAGGGCAGAGATGACAGACTCTGCCTTGGGGTCCTGTGTCTCCAGCTACCAGTGCTGTGCTTGTGAATCCTTTCTCCTCCTAGGCTGAAAGCCCATTCTGCAGAAGTGGACACCTGTCTGGCCCCTTCTGCCTATATTTGTAGGACTAGTGGCTGCATTGAACAGCAAGGTATAGCTTTTGCCCCAGCCTTGCCTCGGGGGACTCCTGTGGCTAGTGTTTGTCGATTATCTCGTCTGCACATACCTAACTCTTCACAGGTGAAGATATTTAACTCCTACTGTAGGGGATTTAGTCCTCCCTTAGAATTTTGGATTTCAGAGAGGAGGAAATAAAAAATATAGGCCCTCAACATTGGCCTGTGCCTCAGATTACTGTGAGTGCCACACTTATTCTGGCCCCATTCCCGGGGTACAGAAGGCCCAGGTTCCTGTTGGGTTCTCCTTGCCCAAATCCTGACCTTGTGTCACACAGCACCTGTCTCCTCTCTTGCTCTGGAACCTAACTCCTGCCTTTGTGCTCAAATTCCAGGTCTTGGGCTGGGCTCGATGACTCAGCCTGTAATCTCAGCACATTGGGAGGCTGAGGCGAGTGGATTGCCTGAGCCTGCAGGTTCGAGACCAGCCTGTAGGCGAGACCTACAATAAATAATTTTAAAAAATTAGCCGGGTGTGGTAATGCATACCTGTAGTTCTCGCTACCTGGAAGGCTGAGGCAGAAGGATCGCTGGAGTCTAGCAGGTTGACACTGGGGTGGCTGTGAGCGTGCCATTGCACTCCAGCCTGGGTGATGGAGTGAGACTCCCACTCAAAAAAAAAAGAGAAATAAAAAATTCTGGTTCTTAAAACCCAGACCCTGTGGTTTCAAGGGTTTGAAAACATGCTGACAGATCTCCCTGCCTTTGCTCAGTGTGCCCCTCTGTCTCTGACGAGATGGGCCTGGCATACCTCTAGGACGTCAGGTGCCTCCAGTTGTGCTTGTCTGGCTCCCATCCTATTGGCTCCATGTCTAGTGTGAGCCCTGGCTCTGACCTTAACCCTGTGTTCTGCTTCTGAACCAGATCCTCTCCCTTCCAAGGTTATCAGCATTTACAGATACTTTGTATTAGTTAAGGGTCTTTTGATTGTCACTACTGAAAATATGACCCAAGCTGGCCAAAGCAAAATGGGAATTTTCACGTGACTGAAGAACCCAGGAAGGTTCTGATTTGATCAGAGACTCGTGTTTTTCACTCAGCATCACTTGGTTCTTCCCTCACGGGATGGTTCATTCTTGTGGTGGCAAGAGATGCCTACAGCAGTCCTAGAATCTTGTGTCTTTTCAACTTTATCACTCATGAGAGAACATGAAAACCCTTTATCCTAACATCTCATTGTGACTCATTGGATCTGACTGGGTCATATGCTCATGCTTGAATCACTTTCTACATTTCGCATGGAGAGGTGTTGTACTGATTGGCTTGGACCTGGCTCTTAAGTTCAACCCTTGGAGTTGGCAATGGGAAGGACTCTATAGCCACCATACAGAAAGAAAAGGGGGAGGGGGTGATGCAGCATAATAAAACATAAACATTTGGTCTTTGTCCCCAATTCCTGGCATAGAGCTCCTAAGACTTTTGGTACCATCTGTCTTTGTTAATGAGATGACTGATGTCCAAAGACCCCAGATAACTTCAGGATGGGGAGGCCACCAGAGGGACTAAATCATGGTTAGAGAGTTGGAAGTTTCAGCCCCATCCTGACCTCCAGGAAGGGGAGGAGACTAGAGATTGGGCTCAATCACCAATGGTCAATGATCTCATCAGTCATGCCTACACCATAGAACCTCCATAAAAACTCCTAACTGAGGAGCTGCTGGGTTGGTGGTGCACCTAGAGAGGGCATGGAAACCCTGTGCCTCTACTTCCCCATATGTGTCCTGATTTATAGCCTTGATAATAAACTAGTAATAGTAGGTAAAGAGCTTTCCCGAGTTCTGTGAATTATTCTAGTGAGTCACTGAACTGAAGGAGGGATTTGTGGGCATCCCCAGATTTATAGCTGGTCTATCAGAAGTGCAGGAGGCAACCTGGCAACCTTGAACTTATGGTTGGTGTCTGAAGTGAGGCAGTTTGTGGGACTGAGCCCTTAACCTGTGGGATCTGTGCTAACTCTGTTAGTGTCAGAACTGAATTGAAGTGTTGGACACCCAGCTGGTGTCAGAAAACCAGAGAACTGATATTGAAAAAGGTACCCTGTATTTGGGTTTCAGGAGCAAAAAACCCTTCAGATGGATACCTAGACAGCTGGTACCAGAAACAGGATCAATGACGGTATTGCTCAAAAAGCTCATGCCCACTACATGCCTCTTCCCTGACTGGATTTCAGATCTGCTTCTCCTGTCAGGTGATCAGTCTCATGGACATCACACTCTGATAGGATATACCACCTTCCTTCCAGCTATGGACACATCTGGGAAGTGGCTCAGAGTTTGATACAGAGAATGAAAGTTAAATCTTGAAGTCAGTTTGATACAATGTGTTGCCTTAGAATGCTCATACCCTCTGACCTTGTAATCTTAAATTTTGGGATTATCCTCGGGTCATGATCTGACATGCGAGTCAAGCTTTGGGTAAAATGTTATCTATTGCAGCACTATTTATATTAGAGAAAACTGACCTTGAAAAATGTCCATTACAGAACTGATCAAATAAATTTCTACATATCGGCATATCATTGGGATGGCATATGATGCAACTACCAAAAATTATAAAGAACTTAAGATCACAGGCAAATGATATAAAATATCATTTGATATTGATATATTGTATTAGTACAAGTATTACTATTTATACATCATATCAATAGTATGCTCATTTAGTATGTAATGTTATCCTAATCACGTCAACCAGGCTTTAGTAAAAAGACTAGAAACACTCACAGCAATGCAATAATAGTGTTACCATGGGTGATAGGGTAACTGATGTTTGAGTTCTTTTTTCTTATATTTTATTCTGTATTTTCTGGTTTTTCTAGAAGAATGCTGCCATTGTGTCTAATCTATAGGGTAAGATCTAGAAGGGCAAGAAATAGAGTTCCTCTTTTATAATCAGAAAAAAGTTAATAAAAAAAATTATCTGCACAGAATTCCACATCAATCGAATTAGATTCTTATCTCTAGAGCTGTGCGAAGAAGCAAGGAATTGAGAGTTTATGGGCTGCATTGATTTTTCACTTCTTTTCTTTCTTACTTGTAACCTGTAACCCATTCAGGGTTACACTTGAGGTGAATCCTCTTAGGATGTGTGAGTAGGAGGTATAAATCAGGCTGCGACAATTGAGAGAAGGCTGGCCTGTTCTGTCAGAGGCACACTTAGGGAGGAGACGTTAGAACAGGCGACTCCCCTGGGTACACTCTGTCCCGTGAAGGGCCGTGCTTGTTTTTCAAATCCAGGGAGTGTTGTAAACTGTTACCAGTTGGGTAATTGAACTTAAATCACTGCCAAAGACAAGGGGGGCTGAGAGATTTTCCTGAGATCATTACATGCAGCTTGTAGCATCCTGGGAGGGCCAGACTCCTCAAATATTTGTCCTAGCAGAAGGGTGAATTGGGGGAAATAAGTGTCTTCTCTTCTCTGTCCTCTCTCAAAGAATGCGTAAAACTTCTCCTCTTTGAGGTTCCGCCAGCTTCTTCTACCCCGCTACTGTTCCAGCTTTCCTTGGGTCTGACAACCTTAGTGGCATCCTTAGAACCTGTGCTCTGTACCTCTTCAAACTTACGCGTCCAGGGTTCCTCTCCTTCAGCAGCTCCCATCTCTGCAATCTAGAAAAATGGGCATATACTCCGTACCCTCTTCCCAGAGAACGACTGAGTTTGCTTTGAAGTCGTGACCCAAGGCACAGTGACAGACAAGAGGTGAAAGACGGTGGCGCACAGTGAGACTCAACCCGTTAAGGCCAAGAGATTTAATGAGCAGGAGCGAGGGTGGCTACAGGGCCTGAGGGTCAGGCTGTAGCACCGAGGCAAGGGCGTGGCGGCTTTTATAGGGGCTTAGGGTGACCTGTCAGTCGTTTATAGGTCGGCTGGCAGAGCTTCATTTAGGTTGGTGGATTTTTCGCGGGTGCAGGAAAGGGTGAGCCGGACTGTGGAAGAAGAACCTGGAAGGTGCAGTTTCAGACAATCCCTTTGTTTGCTGGGTCGCCATTTTAGGCGGGGGCTGGGTTTGGGCCCCTTTCCAGGAAAAGGGAGGGG
>NW_007258026.1:170825-174179 GCF_000164805.1 Carlito syrichta | reverse complement strand
CTGGTCCGGCCAGTCGTCGAGTGGACACGGGAAAGGGAGGAGCCAACTGTCACGAAGAAGGTGGTTAAGAGATGCTGTGAATCTGAGTGGTAGGTAGTAGGGGTAAACTTTAAGGCGAGCATGTCTGAAATGAGAAGACAAGGTTAGAGGTCTGTAGCCTTTTGGTCATAGGGGCGCCGGCTCGTTCTAGCTATTTTCTGCTGGGGAGGGGCGGCGTGTGGAGGGGTGGGGGGTTTAAGGCTGATATGGGGCCAGAGGTGGTTTGGATGGAAGGGGCGAGTATGAATGTAATAGTAGTTGGTTGACCGTTATTCGAGAGATCTCTGCTAGGCGCTGTTGGAGAAACCTAAAAACACACGGGGCCATCGATAAGAGGATAAATATAACCATTAGTGGAGTTAGAACAGGGAGAAACCACGTTAGGAGTTGGGGTTGCCACCATCCTGAGAATGGGCCTCCGGTCCGGTCTTCTCTCCGTTTTTGGAGGTTTTCTTGTAATTGTTTAATTCTGTCCTTGACTATCCCTGATTTATTGGCATAGAAGCAGCATTTCTCCCTATGAAATAAGCATATTCCTCCCTCTTTTGCTGTAAGCAGGTTTAGTCCCCATCGATTCTGGAGGACTATATCAGCCAGGGAATCTAGTTGTGTTTGTAAGTTTAGGACCGTGTCCGCCACCTGTTGTATGTCCTCAATCAGTTGGGAGGAGAGCTCTTTGTAAAAGTGAAGTGAGGATTCCAGCCCTGCTGCCCCTGTTCCCATGGCCGCGGTAATACCCAGCCCCACCAGTAGAGGTATGAGCTGAACTGCCCGCCTTACCTGCGATGTTGAGGAACTGACCAAGGGGACAGGCAGGATTTGGTTACCGGGTGCTATTACAACGGTGGGGAGGAGGATGACAAGAATGCAGGACCCCGACCAGTCAGGGGGTAGGACCGGGTAGATGGTAGTGCCACATAGAAAGGCAGTCCCGTTAAGTGAGGAGCAGAGGGTGTTATTTGATTGGACCATGAGTGATTGTGAGCAGAGGCGGGGGGGACATCCGACTTCCAGGGTGCCGTTTCGTGTTATACACTGGGCCACGGGCAAGTTAGGTGGGAGAGGGATATTAGAATGTGGTAGTGAAGGTGGACATTGGGTTGGAGGCATAGGGAGAGTCCAATTTCCTGTGACCGGGACAGGGGAGACCCAGGACTGGCCAGACCTGAGGCATAGTCAGCAGTCCTTTGCTAAGGCAGGGTTAGTAAGGTTAAGCAGGGTGTGGGTTTTGTTAAGGACAGAAAGGAGTCCCGGGTTTGTCTGATAAGGGCCTCGGGGCTTTGGGAGATTGGGGCACACCAAAACCAGTCCGTTGAAATGTTGAATGAGTTCTTCCATGACCCGCTTGGTATTCTGCTGTTCTGCATAATCCTGCACCCCTCCCCCGTCTGATCTACCCACAGGAGGTCTGAGGTTCCAGCAGATTTTTTGTCCCTGGTGCCTGGGACAAGAATACCCAGCGTGTTGTCCCAGGCCCCGTCCTGTCCAGGCCTATTGTTTGGTTGGCCTGAGGCAGACCGAGGCTTGCTCATAGCAAGGTGCCTGGACAAAAGAATGGAAGGTTGAACACTCAGTGGGGCAAGGGGGTATTGTTTTTTGGGGATTTGGTGGGGGGTTTTGTTCCCAGCAGCAGACTGCACCACGGTGGCCTGGGCAGCCCACTTGGAAATCTCTTAACATCATTGCAGCCCAGTACTTTTGGTTTCCTAGTTGGCACGGAAATATTTGAAGATAGCACGTACAGGAAACCAGCTGGTAGAGTTGGGGTTTTCCTGCATTGATGCATGGTTGCAAGTCCAATCAACCATTCCTGTGCCATCGTAAAGTTACTGGTTAGGCTTACTATCATCACTATGGCTAAACTATAACCGGAGGGGTCCCACCTCATTAGATTTCCACACTGCATTGTTGGGAGGGGCCATGGAAATGAATGCCAGGCCGTTGTCTGACTGGATGGACGTCGGGAGGCCGAAGTGGGGGATGATGTGCTCCACCAAGGTTTCAGCCACCACCGAGGCTGTTTTCCGGCTCATGGGAAAGGCCTTTTTGGTGGACAGGAGGAAAGGTTTGTGGAAGTTAGGAAGCATAAGCGGGGGGGTGGCAGGGAGCTCGGAACCACTGGAGCTGAGGACAGAAGAATTAGAGATGGTGGGCTGGGAGGAAGAGTCGGATATAGAAAGGTGGGACGGGAGGTTAGACAGGAGCAGATACCAGAGGGGCCTGAGTGGAAGAGGTCTGGGCACAGGAGGTCGGATAAGTTGGGGGTTGAGAAAGAGCAGACCTTTGAGAAGAAGCAGATGAGAGAGGAAGCTGCAGGGGTAGATGGGGTTGCCGATAGGGAGGAGATTTATCTGCTGGGTTAAGTCAGAGGCAGAGGAGGAAGGTGGCGGCGTAAGCGAGACGGGGGAGGGAGGGGAATCTCTGCTCACTATTTTGAATGCTCTCAGAAGTTATAGAGGTCCCGTATAATGTCGGGGTTTAGGGACCCATGGGGCCACTTGTTTTGGTTGCCTAAGCGATAGGTGGGCCAGTCTTGGGTACTGAAGTGGATTAGACGCTTGGGTTTAATGTTGGGAGTGAGAGCGAGAGAGTGGAGAGGTTGTCTAAGGGACATTTGAGGGGAGAGTCGGCCGGCATGGATGACGAGTTTCCCATTTTAACAGCTGGGGCTGAGCAGGGTGTCCCCTGGACAGCCGGCTGTTAGGATATGAGGAGGTTGCAATAAAGCCTGTCATGACAGGACATTATTACAACCCGTGACTCTCCTGGAGAATCGAGGAGGTTGAGGATAACCTGGTACCAGGATTTTTAACGAGGAGGATACCCAAAACCGGATGGTGGGAGGGAGTAGACTCGAAATTCCTGACGGCCGAGGAAGCGGAAAACCGGTAGGGGTCTGCTGTGGCCTTAAAGACCTAGGCGAGGTGTGGCCCCCCCCTTGCCCGGGGCCGAAGGGGCTGCCGGACAATCAACGGTCAGTTCCCTCTAGTTATCCCAGGCAAGGTTTTAGGTTTTCCATTTAGGGGACACTTACCAATCCGAGGGCTGGTGATGAATACAGTGCTGGCGTTCAAGAAAGTGGGCGAAGGCCTTAAGGGGTGAGTCCTGCAGGCACCAGAACGGGGTCTTGCCTGAGAGCGAGAGGAACCCTATCCGAGTCACAGCACCAATGAAAGACGGTGTAGCACAGTGAGACTCAACACCTGTTAAGGCCAAGAGATTTAATGAGTAGGAGCGAGGGTGGCTACAGGGCCTGAGAGTCAGGCTGTAGCGCCGAGGCAAGGGTGCGGCGGCTTTTTTTTTTTTTTGAGTTGG
>NW_007258026.1:138927-170179 GCF_000164805.1 Carlito syrichta | reverse complement strand
TTGGGCCCCTTTCCAGGAAAAGGGAGGGGATGTGGTTTGCTAGTGCCTGGCGGTGGCCCTGGCGGTGGCCCTTCAAGAGGGATCTGCCAGTCTCCTGGAGCCTCTTTTCAAGTTCTGCACAGGTAACCCTGGCTGTTCATGTGCTGTGTAGCCTTTTGTAAGGAGGAAGTATGCACTTCTCAGAGAAACTAATCTCATCATATAATTCCTGGCTCTTCTGGACGATCATTTATCTTTCATTACCTCTGTCTTCTGAAGAACCATTTGTTTGCCTATCTTTTTTTTTTTGCGACTTTTTAGGATAGGCAAGTCTTTTGAGTAGTTCAACTTCAAAATCAAAACAAGCATGGAGAGCACAAATCTCTGGCCCACCTCTGTTTCTAGTCTGCCCAGTTCACTCCCTCCCTATCAAAGAGGACAAGGTTGGAGCCAACTCTTCCAGATGGCTATCCAATGGTCCCAACTCCCTTTATTGAGCAGTCTATTTTCCTCCACTGATTTGAGAGGATGTCATAATGTCCCGTATGTATTTGGATCAATTTCTGGGCTCTGTATTCTCTTCCACTGTCTGTCTGTCTATTTATATGCCAACATTACTGAGAATTGAGTGCAGGCAGGAGCTCTTTAAGTGCAAAGGAAGGTGTACAGTTTTTCTCTTTCTCATACTGTTCTAAATTTCAGTTTCCTTCTCTTTATGGATAATAACATTCTTCACAGTGATTTATGGGGAAGACACTATTATACCCATTCTGTGGATAAAGAAAATAAGGAACAGAGAGGTTTATGTGATTTGCTTAAAACCACATAGCTGGTAGGTAGGAACCAAGGGCTACAAGTCGACAGGACCCTGAGGCAAATATCTATTATGCTCCACTCTTTTTCAGAATATTCATATTATTATTAGCATTAACAGCCACTGTTGATGGAGAGCTATCTGCTGGGCATTGTGTTGAAAGCTCTGAGTGCTTTGCATAGAGTGTCTTATTTAACTTACTCTCCATAATAACCCTATAAGATAGATCCAAACATGAGCTTTGTTACAGATAGAAAACTGAGGCTCAGAGGGATTATCTAAATTGCTAAGGGTCTCTTGGGTAGGATGTGGGACTCCAGAAACAAGGCTGTTTACAGAGACCCTTTACAGACTCTTCCTGATTCCTTTGACATCACATCCTTTGTCAGTCACAGTCCTCAAGCATTTTTCAAAGGCACAGAAACAGAGATGGGCAGAGTGTAGAAATCCTCACAGCGTACTCTCTACTCTAAACTTCTGACACACTCCCACTCTTCCAACATTTTTGTGCTTTCTTAAGCTACAAAATTCTCGTAGGCTATAAAAAATTTTCTCATGTCAACTCTCAGTGCAGGGTCTTTGTCTTTTAAGGTAATTAATGACTGAATGCATTGATGTTGCGACAGCTGATGGGGAGCTTTGCATTAGGAAAAAAAGGAAAAAAATAGAGGAGTCCAAAACTCAAACAGGGAAGCTTAGATTTGATGGAGCAGCCTCTTGGGAACCACAGAAGATTCATGAGCTGAGAAATAAGACACCAGAATGATGTTTAAGGAAAAGCAGTCATGGCTCATATGCTTTCTGTTAAACACAATTAACATTTTTTATAATAGCTTTGGTCTTTGGGGGCATTTTACTTTGTCCATCTCCTTTGAACACCATATAATTTGAAAGTCCCAGCAGCCCATTATTTTCCTCTGTGGATTATGGATCTCTGTGTCTTAAGGGTCTAGGAGGACTAAAAAAGACTTTCTCTTTTAGATCAGTCTTTCTATTCCAGAGACTGGAAAGAACACCGTAGGCAGACCACAAAACCCTTCACTTGGTGACAGGGTCTTTCATGTTCAGGCTCCTGCCTCATCTCTCTGGCCACTGCTTTCTTCCTTCCTACACTTTGCTATCAACCCTCCATCCAAACGGAACATTTCAGTTCCCTAACACCCACACCCCATTTTGCCCCTGGGCGATTTCCTGGAACATTTTTTTTTTTTTTAGTCTCTGCTCATCTGACTCCTCTTCCTTCAGTCTTGGCTGAGATTCCACCTCCTTAAAGAAGGCTCCCTGGCCTTCTAAGGAGCATTGTGTGTCCTTCCAGCTGTGTCCTGTAATCTCCCGGTTATCTCTGCTGGCTCTGCGTGGGGCTGATAACTCTCTTGTTCCCCTGTACTCCGATCTCCTAATGGGACAGACTCATGTCTCAGTTGTCCCCGGGCCTGGCACATAGCAGCTGTCCAGAAAATACTGGCACATGAATAATAAAGGAACATTGCCACGGGCCAGCTGTCTCCATCTGTTGCTCCAATTGACTAGCTGGTGGCTTTTGGCTCCTCGAGTCTCCTCTTTGTCATCACTACAGAAAACCTTTGCTCTCAAGTCAGAGGCAGGAGAAGACTTTCCTTCCCAGGAGATTTTTCTTTGTGGCTCCATGACCTGTTGGCTCCTAGGTCCTGGTTCTCAGAGTCCTCCTTCACCCCACGTCACCAGAACAGTGTTCGTAGGCTCCTCTCCTTAGGCCAACAGGAGAAAGCAATGCTTCCATTTTGCACTTGACTTCCAAGGCTACTAGGCCGCACCTCACCTGAGCCTCTTCCCTGAGCCTCTGTCTTCTGGGTCACCTCCACTGACTCCCCACGGCCTCACTTCTCCTCTCCCTCCTCTTAGCAGGCCTGTAGACTTTACTCCCTCTCTCGGTGAATTACTCCCTTCCTTTGATTTCCAAGATCGCTAACCTTGGGTTTTCCTCTTCTGTTCTCTCCCCATGCTGGTACTTGTCCACCTACTCCTTAAATACAGATTTTTCCAAGTTTGTGTTTTTAACGGCTGCTCCTCTCACTCTGAGTGCATCCCGCTCCAGAAAGTGCCCTTCAAGTCTCAAAGTAAATATTATCTCACAGTGACCGAAGACTCTCAGAAAATGCTTGTAGGTTATCTGGGAGTCCAAACACAGGAGGTGTTCCTGGGCATTAGCTCAGCCTGTGCCCCCAAAGAGCAGGACCTCCTCATCCCTTTGGGTGATAGGCAGACCCTCAGGCATCTGTCAGAGGGTGTCTGAATGGAGTGGGGTCTGCAGACACTCCCACAGTCCTGCTCTGAGCCCGTTTACCCCTTGCCCTATTTCCAGGACATCCACTTGGGCGTGCAGCTACGGGACCACCATGGCCCACTGAGGACAATGGCCCAGGGAACTGGAGAAGCCAATGTTGTGGGTGCCCAGGGAGCAGGGTATGTCATCCAAGGTGTAGGCCTCTCAGAGGAACCTAGTGGGCACCACTCCAAGTGTCTTCACTTGTGCTGGATAATAATTTTTGCAGCCTTTGTTCCTTTTAGTGGCATTCAAGCCAGCTCTCTGTAGGCTGACTATGTTAGCAATTCACATACATTTTGCAGTTACATGTCATCACTGTGTTGAAATACTTGGCATGAAAAATTTGATTGAATTTGAAATCTGTTTACATGATCACAAAAATGTCAATATTACTTATTTGTCAGTGAAAGAAAAGAGCTATTAGATTGTTCCAGTGTAATTGCAATGTAGACTTTTGAAGGGTTGTAAAAATGATTTAAACATTTGTGTCACTTCCTTGTGTGAACAAAGATTCTTGTTGATGGAAACCATCAAGAATTTTTAGAGATGGTCATTAAAAGGTGTGACTCACATGTTACATGCCATCATTTCTAACCTGTGGCCCCCAAGAGAAAGGAGTACCTTATGCCTTGTGGAGAGGGTGTAAAAAATATGTTCATGGACCCAAATTTAAGCTTTTTTGCTTAAATATTTGAAAACAACTTATTTGAAAATGTTATATAAATTCCAAAACTTGTGTATTTTGTTTTTCTTAGCATAATTGTATAAATAAAGTATAACGATTACTTTTTCTCACTAAACTCACTCTCAATTTCTTTCATTTTACCCCACGGTGTGATATGACACTATCATTTTTTCTCTGCATGCCATGACATTTAAAATGTTGGGAAGTTTTTAAAAACCTCTTTGTTTAGGTGTTATTTACACAGCAGATGGGTCACCCACTTTGAGTGTACAATTCAGTGATTTTTTAATACACTTATCGAGTTGTGCCACCATCACTATCCAGTTTTAGAATAACACAACAAAAAAAAATCCCAATAAAATGGAGCACAAGTTTGAAGGCAGGTGCAAAGAGACAAGAAGGCATTGGTGAGGGAAGACTTCTGGCTCCTGAGCAGCCCGAGGGCAAGTGTGAAGGACTGAAGTCCCAGGAGTACTGTCCCCAGCCCAGGAAGACCAGGGAGGAGACTATTGCTCGGGGAAGAGCTCTGTGGCTCAGCTCAAATATCACCTCCTCCAGGGAGGCTCTTCCAGCTCAAACGGTAGTCTGCTGCTCCCTTCCCAGAGCTCCAGTATCCACCTCTTCCACCACAATTATAGGCAGATTTTTGTTTAATGGATCTACCGTACCCATGACTATAAGTCCCCTCTTCTGTGTCCCCAGAACCTAGCCCCATATCAGGCAGGCAACAGGACCTCAAGCAACGTGTGCACCATGAATACAAGAGTTCCAGCCTTTTATCCTCCCCTCCAAGGTTGAGGAAGCTGACCAGAGGCAGACATGGAGATTCCCACAAAAATCACAGTGTTGTGAGCAGGATCAGATGCTCTTAGCCACAGGATGACAGAGAGTGTTCAGGGCCAGGCGTGGGGGCCCCAAGTTCCTGCCTGGCTCTGCTTCTGCCCACGTGTGCCTCTGACCATCACTCTCTCAGCTGTTCCACCACCTCTGAAGTGAGACTACCAGGTCATATGTAGTTATAAGACTCCATGATTCCAATGACGCGTCTTTCCCCTGGTGTTTAGTGGCCTGCATTTGAAAGGACATCTTCCAGGGAGCAAGGGGGCAACTCTAGGGGATCCAGCCTGTGGCTTGCTGTGAGGACTTGGCATCATAGTGTTTGCCCAGCCTTCCACAGCCACCTCCAGACACCAGGGAGGGTAGTAGGCAGACGAATTGCCTTCCCAACCTCAGGAAACGGGTTTATTGACAAGATGACTTCTTTGGGCGTAGGAAACACGAAGAGGTTTAAAGCAAGCACATCAAGCTGTTTTTGAGTGCACTGGCAAGCCCCTTTTGAAAGCAGAGTCACTTCACTAATAATAGAGCTCCATTATTCTTTATTGTTAACTCTCAACTCTGTTCTGTATTCCCCCTTGGTGTTCTGCTCACTAACCCATTTATCCTCTCTTAGAAGCCTACACTTAAAGGGGACATAAAATATAGCTGTGACACCAAGGGAAAGCTTCCTGGTGGGTGGCTGGAGCTAGCAAAACGATTGCAGCGGTGACAGAAAATCCTCTCCAGGCAGTTTTGTTCTTAGGGGCCTTACGTAGGTTTTGGGATTGTGCCTGGGAGTTGCTTCTTGGTGCTCACTGGAAGGGATTTGAGGGCTGCCTCAAGGGAGGTGGTCGGTGGCCCTTTCCTGTTCCCTGGGTATTTCAGAACCAGTCTGGGCACCTTGGGACAGTGCAAACCTGACTACAGTTTTCCTGTCTGATCACGTTGCTAATTAACATAACAAATCCTCGCAGCTGGTAGCTGCTGTTTGTTTCTCATCCCCTTCCTCCTCCCCTCTGTACACTAATTAGTGCAAAAGCGAGGAGAAAATCTTCATGCATTGATTCGCCTTTGTAGTCGTGATTATTTTGGGAACAACCCAACCCCTTCTAAGTAGACAAACTCCCCCCACACCCTGAATTTGAACCACCCTGCTTTCTTCCTCATAGATTTTTGGCTCTGCTACGTTGGGAAGGGGAACCCAATTATTAAAGAGAATAATACCACATTTGTCTTTTTTGGTTTTACAAGACAAAAGGGATTGTGAGCGGAGAAGGGGAGAGAACACCTGGAGACGATGTAACTCATTTAAAGGTTTGATACCTTTGCAAAAAGTCAACCCTTTGAAGGCTAGTCTAGCCAGGTGTCAAGCGGAGGGTCACCAAGGAGCCCCTGCAAACACCTTGCCCTTTATGAAGTGGTTTGCGCCTCAGATAACCCTTACCCTCCTAGGCTGGTGCTGGGTCTGTCACACACAGCAGGGACTAGTAAGCATCTGAGCAACTAGATTTCGCACCCAGCCGCAGCCTGGAGAGGGATCTGAGGACAGAGGGCTGGTGGGGCCAGTGGTGCAAGTGCCCAGGGGCAGAGGCAGACTTTGAACTCTGGTCTCTGGGTCCTCACTCGGTCTCTTGTCCATAGACCTTGCTGTCTCTCTGGCCAGCGTTGGTTCCCTAGTAATGTGATATGGGAATATGGTCACATTTGGTCTCCTGCTAGCTAGGCAGTATTTGGAGGAATGAAGTGCATAGTATGTTTGAGGGGGCTTTGTTCTGTTTTTTTTCCTCCCTAGTTCTTCCTTCCATCGCTGGAGGATAATCTTCTTTTCTCCCTCACTCTCATCCTCTCATCTTCTCTTCCAAACAGAAATACTCATAACTTTAAACAATTTGAGATGGAGCAGGGATGCCTCCCTTTTTTTAATTTTAGGCTTGCGGACCCCAAACATGGGGATAAAGAAAAATCCTAAAGTTTCTTCAAGGGAAATTCCAGGCACCTGGTTAGCCCCAGAAGTAAATAAGTAACTTGTGGAACAAGAAGGTAAAAGTAGCCTAAAAAATAGCTGAGGAAAGTAGTGTTCTGGAGATGTTTGTTTTCCCCGAAGACACCAAGAATAACATCTTAACATATGTCTCTGAGTTGTCTATCAGAAACCTAGACCCCAACCTGGACCCCCACCAAACGGATCTGCTGGCACATAGACCTCAGATAAGGGAGAGCTGAGAACTGAACTCTGACAGCCATTCTTTTGTTCTAAATTTCTTCCTGAGGTGGCTGAAGAGAGTCATGCCCAGAAGCAAGTTAACATTTTTTTCTGCTGACCTCAAATTTTTAAACCAGGTTTCTCCTCCTTACCCAATTGCAAATCAGAAAACCTTTGAGTCTACCTATGATCTATAGGTTCCTTCTTCGAGGTATCCCACCCTTTTAAGCTTAAACCCGTGTGTGACCTCCATGTATTGATTTCTGATTAAATAACTTCTGTAACTTCTGCTCACCTGAAATTTACCCCTACCTTTAAACTCTTACCTGCAAGCCACCAGGGAAGTCAGGATTTGAGCATTTAGCTGGCTGGTCCTCCTTGCTTGGTGTCCTGCAATGAAAGCATTTCTTTCTGTGGCTGTATGCTTTGGCGTGGATACCTGGTTTGACTGCACTGGGCGAGCCGCCCCCAGTTCAGCTCTAGAACAAATTCGCTTTCTCCCCATCTTTTCTCACACTCTTTTCTTCAGTGTCAGGGTTTGGGCTGTGTGTGAAAGTGTGTAGTGATCAGTTAGCAATGTCTGCCCTGGGGTGGAAGGGAGGGCGTTGCTATGTGTTTGTTATCCTTATCTTTAAAGTAAAGTTTTAATTGTTGTAAAATACACATAACATTAAATTTACCATCTTAACTGTGTTTAAGTGTACAGTTTAGTAGCGTTAAGTGTATTCACATTATTATCCAACCTATCTCCAGAACTCTTTTCATTTCGTAAAATGAAGGCTCAATGCCCATTGAACCACCCTCCATTTCTGTCTTTCCCAAAAGCTCCTGGTAACCACCATTATGCTTTCTGTTTCTATGAGTTTGAAGACTCTAGGTTATCTCCTATAAGTGGAATCAGACGGTAATTTTTTTTGTGACTGGCTTATTCTACTTAGCATAATGTCCTCAAGGTTCACTCATGTTGTAGCATGTGTCAGAATTTCCTTTTTTTTCTTTTTTAATTTTAGTTTTTTTTAAAGCAGGGTCTCACTCTTACCCAGGCTGGAGTGCAGTGGCATAATCATAGCTCACTGCAGCCTTGAACTCCTGGGATTAAGCCATCCTCCTGTCTGAGCCTCCCAAATAACTGGAACTACAGGTTTGTATCCCATGCCTGGTCAATCCTTTATTTTATTTTATTTATTTTATTTTTATTTTTGAGTTGGAATCTCACTCTGTCGCCCAGACTGGAGTGCAGTGGCCGCTCCTGGCCACCACAGCCTCGACCTACTGGGCTCCGGCGATCCTTCCGCCTCAGCCGTCCGAGTAGCCGGAATTACAGGTGCACGCTACCACGCCTGGCTAATTTTTTGATTTTTAAAATTGTAGACATGAGGTCTCGCCTGCCCAGGCGGATCTCGAACCCGCGGGCTCAGGCAATCCACTCGCCTCAGCCTCCCAAAGGCGCGGGATTACAGGCTGAGCTACCGAGCCCGGCTAATCCTTTATTTTTAAGACTGAATAATATTCCGTTGTATGTATATACCACATTTGTTTCTTCATTAATTCACTGATAGACACTTGGGTTGCTTCCACATTTTGACTATCATGAATAATGATGCTATGAATATAGGTGTACAAATATCTGATTTTTTTAAAAGAAAAATTTCTAATAATTCAGTAACTAATTCAGTGGTTTTCTTTTAAAATTACTTTTAATTATTATAAAGATGTGGGATACAATTCAGGGTTAGGTATACAAACGTTGATTATGCAGGTACCCTTGTTGATGAGGTGTGCTCCTCCTTCCCCTGGCAGTTTCCCTTAACTGCCAATCCCACCCTCCCTCCCCTGACAGTTTCCCACTACTGCCAATCCCTTTCTTGTAGTATTATAATTGTTCAAGTTCTACTTATGAGTGAGAACAAATGGTACTCTGTTCTTTGTTTCAGTGATAGATCACTGAGTATGATCGACTCTAAATCCATCTAAGTTGCTGCAAAGTACATATGTTTGTCCTTCTTTATGGTTGCATAATATTCCTTGTGTATATGGAAATATGTACTTTTTAAAACAAATTTTTATTTTAAAGATGTGCATTTTAAAATAGATCCTCATGTTATTCTTATGATTGGACATTTTAGAAATTACTAAGTCATAAGTCAAAGGCCACCCCAGCCTCCACAAATCCTTTATCCCTGGATCACAAATGACTTCAAACCGTTCTATAATTACCTTATTAAGTAGATTGATCTTATATCTCCACCTGGACAGTAAATTCATAAAACTACAGAATTTCTGAGTTCAAAGTTCTCTGAGTTTCTCAGAGACCAGATAATCTGTTTGGTCAAGGCGATACGTTAGTCAGTTTCAGGGTTGGACATTGAAGCAGTTCAAGATTCTCTCCATGCAACTAAAGTTAAACATTTTGTTTTCTCGCAGGCCAGTACTTTACTTTTAAGAAAGACTGCAACATCCATTGTTCTAGAAAAAGATTTGATGCTTACATCGATAACTTCTGCTGTTCTGGGAAACCCCTGTCAATCAATGATTGTAACAGCATTCTTAAAATGTGAGAGATCTGAAGACTCTACTGGATGACACAATTATCACAGAGGTGGAGAGTTTTCAGCATGAACTGGGATGACCACAGCATAGGTACCCAGATAACCAATTTGACTTTAAGCCGGGTTCAAGTACACATCAGCTGTGAGACTCTGGATCATTAAGTGACTTAGAGTTATAGCTGCAAACAGGGTATGATTATACTTTCTTCCTTGGGTTATAAATTATAAGAGTTTGCATTAACTGAACACTGACTATGTGCCAGGAACTATGCTGCATGAATTAAAAGATTATTTGATAGGAGTAGTGGGAAACTAAAGCTTGGAAATGTTGACTTGTTCAGAGTAAACTACTTAGCAAATGGCAAGGCTCAGATTCAAAGTCAGCCTGACCGATTTCTCAACCTATTCTCTTAATCATGTTATTTGTGATGACGAAGTAAGCAAAAAGCTTAGCGTAGTGTCTGGTTCATTAAAGAAGTTCAATGGATTGAAATAATCATCACCATTATCACTGTCCTCATCGCAACAGTAATTAACACTTTCATAGCTCTTATTATGTGCCAGGCACCGTTTCAGGCGCTCAACATATATTTATTTGCAAAATAACCTCATGAAATAGTGCAATTATCACAGATTTTATAGATGAGGAAACTGAGGTACAAAAAGATGAAGTAACCCAAAGTTATATACCAAGTAAGTGACTGAGTCAAGATTTGAACTAGGAAGTCTGGCTCCAATCTTAGTGTCATTCACCAGGGCACTTTGCTGCCTTCCACGTGGAACATGATACATTTTCATAAGTATAATGAAAATAATAAATTTTAATAATTATCTTGACAACTAACAAGGCCTTCAGTTTATTTCAACACGGCAGGACAATAGGAGTCCTACATATTTTCCTTGTAGGTATGCTAATTAAGATATAAGTAAATATGATCATAGATTCAACTGTTCTTCTGATGTCTCCCCTTTTTGCCCTCCGAAAATTCTTATATGGTTCAATGTAATACTAATCCACAGCATCTGATTTCTTAGTCATTTTTAGAAAGTGACCACTGGGGAAGGGATGTTCATGAGGTCATTACACTTTTTTTTTTTTTTGAGTTGGAGTCTCACTCTGTCACCCAGACTGGAGTGCAGTGGCCGCTCCTGGCCACTGCAGCCTCGCCTGCTGGGCTCTGGCGATCCTTCCACCTCAGTCTTCCAAGTAGCTGGACCTATAGGCGCATGCTACCACGCCCGGCTAATTTTTTGATTTATTGTAGAGATGAGGTTTCGCCAAGTTACCTAGGTGAGTCTCGAACCCGCGGGCTTAGGCAATCCACTTACCTTGGCTTCCCAAAGCGTTGGGATTACAGGCTGAGCCACCGAGCCTGGCCCATTACACTTTTTTAAGATGGAAGAAACCTTTGGGATTCTCTAAGACAAAGGTCTCTACAGGATGTAAAGTTTACCTACCAGAATTGAGGAAGAATATGTTAGTATAAAATACAAAAAAAGAAAGCCACAGTGACCTTGCTGTTGTTGAGTCCAATGGCTACCTCCTAGACATTAGCATAGCAACTCCTTGGCTCCAGCTGTCTCGCTGACCCTACCTTCTTGAAGCATTCACCTCCCTTAACTGAGTGAGGTCCCATGTTCATGGCCTTTTCTCTCTCTCTCTCTCTCTCTCTCTGGCTGCTCCTTTACATGTTTCCCATTCTTCTGCACTACATTTAAAAGAGATTAATACATAAATCAGCAAGGCATCTTCACTTACTGTATGAATCAGAAGGTCACCGAGGCAAGGGTGGAGGTTCTGGAACATGGACAAGCTGCTCCCTGCTCTGTTTTCCTTCCGCATATTTATGCAAGCTGTACAGGTTGATTGTGTCCCACAGAAAGGCATGTTGAAGTCTTAACCCCCGGTACTTCAGACCTTATTTAGCAATAGGGTTGTTGCAGATGTGATTAGTTGACATGAGATAATAAGGGAGGAGGGTGGGCCCTTAATCCAGTAAGACCAGTTTCCTTATAAGAAAAGAAAAAGAGATACAAAGACAGGGACACACAGAGAGAAGACAGCCACATGATGACAGAGGCAGAGATTGGAGTGGTGCATCCACTGGTCAAGGATTGCTCAGGCCAAAGTTGGCTAAACAAACTTTCGTGTCAAGGATTGCTGGCAGCCAACAGAAGCAAGAAGAGGCAATGAAAGACTCTCCCTAGTAGAGGTACTGTGGGGTCATATGGGAGGTTGATATTTAGAGCTTTTAGAAATCGCCACACTGCTTTCCACAGAGGTTGCACTAGTTTACACTCCCACCAACAGTGTAGAAGTGTTCCCATTTTGCCACACCCTCTCCAGCAGCTGTTATTTTTTGAGTTGTTGATAATTGCCATATGACCCCGCAACCCCTCTACTGGGAATATATCCTGAAGAACTCAAATCACTCTATAAAAAAGATACCTGCACACATATGTTTATCGCAGCATTGTTCACAATAGCAAGAACCTGGAAACAACCATGCTGCCCATCAAAAGAGGACTGGATTAAAAAAAATGTGGTACACATACACGATGGAATAGTATGCAGCCGTAAAAAAGAACAAAATCATGAATTTTGCAGCAACCTGGATGGAACTAGAGTCTATAATACTGAGTGACCTCTCACAGAAACAAAGATCCGAGTATCACATGTTCTCACTCATATAATGGACCTTGAACATCCAATGTTACACTATAAGAAAATGACTGACGGTACTGGGAAACTGTGGCGGGGGGAGATGGGATTCACAGTAGCAAATATCTGTCTGGGGACGGGGAAACACCTTTTATCAACAGGGTGCCTGAATGAAACGTAATTGTATACCTAACCCTTAACTGTACCCCACAAAACCATAATAAAAAATAATTGATATTAAGAAAAGAAAAGAAAGACTCTCCCCTACAGGTATCTGAGGAAGCAGGATCCTGCCAACACCTTGATTTCAGACTTCTTGCCTTCAGAACTGTGACACAATGCATTTCTGTGTTTTTTGTTTATTTTTTAGAAAGCAGGATTTATCGAGAGGACAGAAAAGCTCCCACAGTGGGAGGGGACCTGAGAGAGTTGCCCGAATTTCTGTTGTTTTAGGTCACCTAGTTTGTGGTACTCTATTACGGCAGCCCCAAGAAACTACAATGTGTGCCTACTTAGGTAGATTTATAAATTCTATTTCCCAGTTTGAATGAAACTGTTCCTCACAAAATGTACACTCTGCAAAGACATCACATTTGAAGATAACAATTAAAATGAAAACGGTACTCAAGTGGCTAAAGTTTGGGAAGTAACGTCTAGCCTGGCTAGCTCAGTGGCCTTCAAATGATTTGCTTGAATATTCCTGAAATATTTTGAAAAACTATAAATTCACTCGCCCCTCCACCAGATAAGAAGTCAGCCAAAACTGCCAAGGTATTTTGAAGCTATCAAGTTATTTTATCTATAGATTATCATCCAATATTATTGTGATACATCCATCTCACCCTAATTCATATGGCTCCCTGAAGTATTAGCCAATGATATCATCCAGCCATCATAATCAACAGGACATTCAATATTCCTATTTCATCTTTATCCCATCCTATTAAATATTTCATTTTTATACTTTTTAATAATGTATGCAATGTTTCTTCATTAAAGTACATATTTTGGCTTATAAATAAATGGATAAATAAACATAGATGCTGGCAATGTGTACTCAATTAAAAAATTGATGAGGTCCGTGATCAAAGTTGGAGATCCCTGTTCTAGTCAATACCCACCCCCTTTTATGCATAAGAAAACAGGTCCAGGGTGGTTATGTGAATTAGTTGTCAGAATCAGAACTTGAACTTGGTTCTTCTGACTCCAGTCCAGGTTCAAGCTTCTACACTATTCCCCTTAAAGATGTGAGATGAACTCTTTGTCCTATTTTAGCATCCTAAGACCTTGGATGACTTTGATCAAAGTGCTCCTATTGAGAAAGCCCTGCAATGAGCAGAGGTGTTCCACCAGCTTAGGCAAATGTGGACTTGAATTCTGGGTCTTTCACTCACTAGCTGTGTGATGTGGGGCAAGTAACTCAACTTCTCTGATCTTCATTTTTCTCAACTACCATGTGTGAATAGTTTTATTTACGTCCTAAGGTTGTTCTATAGAGAATACAGTATATAATATTGTCAATGTGTATACCATGTGCTCCTTAAAGTTTAGTTTGTAATAGTTGATGTTACTGCTATGAGTATGAAGGTACAGGAGCTACAGTTCTGTATTGTTTGGAGGGACTTCCTGGGACCTGATGGGTGAACCGTGTCCGTGTGTAAATGGTTTTCCTGGCTGGCCACGGGGCATAGAGGTGACATGGTGTTGCATGCGGCACCCAGTTCAGGAGCCCAGTGGTCACTTGTGTGAACTCGTGGAGGAACTCCACCCTTTTTCAAATAAGATAGAATAGATTTCAGTCTTAGGTTTATTGTGTAAGTGATGAAATCTAGCCAGAAACTTAAAACATCATCTTGTTTTCAATGTATTGATTGATGTTTATCTTCTCTTTGTGACAAGTAATGTCAATTTTCTATTTGTGTCAATGACATGTTTTCCTTCAAAATAAACTTATAAGTTAAAGTAGTCAATAGAAATGAAAACTTTAAATTAGTAGCAGTCTACTCAGTATATGGATATGGAGGAAGATTATGGCGGCTGGCTAAAGTTTGGGAAGCAAGGTCTAGCCTGATTAGCTCAGTGGCTTTCACATGATTTGCTTGAATTACTCCTTACATATTTTGATAAACCTTAAGTTATCTTGTATATTTTAAAGTTGACACATAAAGTTTTTGATCGTAAGTTTAGAAGGTTACAGAGGATATAATTTCTCACACTTCAGCTTGTGTAATGCAAATTTTAAGTCTGCAGAAAAGTTGAAAGAATAGTACAAAGACTACTCATATACCCTTCACCGACATGTCAACATTTAGTATCATTGCTCTATCTCTGTGGGTTTTTTTTTTTTGTATGTGATTAACCATTGGAAAGTCAGTTGCAGACATTTTGACATTCATTCCTAATACTTCAGCATATATCTCCTGTGAATAAGAACATTCTTCTATACTAACATAATAAATACTATGATCCTATGTAAGAATATTAACATAATGCAAAGCGTGTAATTTCTGACATATTCTAAATATTGACATTTAAAAATAAATCGATTGCATCATTCTTTTACATTTATGAAATGGAATCTACATACCGTAAAGCTTTGATACCCATCACTGTCTGTTTATAAATAAACAAGTTCTTCTTTTGCATTTGAACATTTTACATCTTTACTTTCTTTCCTTGAATTTAAATATCCTGCTTACTCCTCAAAATCTTATCTTAATGAATAATTCTTTATACTTGAAAGTTGCCTATTGATCGCATCAGCATGTTCTTCTAAAACAAAAATATGCTATTAGTATGCTATTGCCCATAACATCATAATAACAGCCTAATTTTGATATTAGTCATAAAATGTAAAAAAATTTTGGAACTGTATCTCCTAAATGATATGACTGAGCATTTAGCAAATAGGTCTTGTACTTATGAATGGTTACTACTTATTGCTTGAAAAGGACAGGGTGTGGCATCAATTCTATTCCTATTTTTTATATATATATGTAAAAAATTCACATATAAAATAAGTGGTGATGGAAAGTTTATTATATTAGTTTTAATTCCTTCATATTATAGTTATATGCCAATAACCACATAGTGATATGCCACAAAAATTGTTTTACTAGTTTTAATAATAACACATCACTTGAAAACTCAGGCCCTTCTTCAACTTTATTATATTAGCAGCAACCCAAATTGCAAGAAATTTGTTATCCAGTTATACTTATTCACTCAATTTCTTTGGAATTATGCTGATTAGCAAATTATGAATAATTATATTTAATTTTTCACTTCAAGGCATTATCTTTAACCTGACATATTTGCAGATGATTAAGATAACAAAAATATTGGTCATTGGGATTCTCAGGAAGATGGCAGTAGAGCCAGTTGGACTAAGTAAGTCCGAGTGTGAGTGAGCGAGTGTCTGGAAAATTTTGCCCACCTGTCGGTGAGTAAGTGGGCGTGTGACTGGCTGACTGAGTAGGAACTTGGGAGCAAGTGGCCAGGGCTCTCTTGGAGCAGTGGCTGGTGCTGCAGCTGCTCTTCTTAGTCCCTAGCCCAGGGTGAAGAAGCCCAGTGCCATTTAAAAAAAGTCAACAAAGCCCTTCTCAGGAAGTAGCTGTGAAGAGTGACTGTCGGCTCCAGGCTCTGTCTCACCACTGCAGTGCCTGACCAGACACTGGCGGCAAGGGCTGCGGAGGGAACACAGCGAGGGAGCCCAGAGGCAGAACCCCGCCGGAGCAGACTAAAGAGGCACCCTGCCATCATCTTAAAAACTGGGCAAGAAAGTGCTACAGCTTGTTCACCATGGAGTGACAGACCCCACCCAATCTCTGTGACAGGTGGATTAACTACTCAAGGGTTGATCACGACCCAGAGGTAATACCCTGAAAGCACAAACTCTGGAGGGGCAGCATGGGTGCTGAGTTCCACCCCCTATCCTGATTCAGTCACAGGACAAAGAGTGTGACCATTTCTGGACATAGAAGACCTCCAAAGAGATCAGTGTTGAGTCTGGGGCTGACCCAACCCTCTCCTCCCCAGCAATCCTCTGAATGTCAGACCCACATGGCTGGGGCATGACTGAGAGGGATGAGCCCAGGCAAATCCTGGGCATCAGCCATGATAGGAAGACTCTATTCCAGGATAAGCCTGACTGGGGTGCCCCATGCCAGTATCTAGGGAAGAGACAATCCAGCACTTGCCCAACAGGGGGGATCCTTACCATACTAGAGTGGGAAGGGAGGACTGAAGCATCACTCACCCCCACCACTCCCTCGTACTTCCCTGGGCCAGACACTGGGGAGATTTGGATGAGGCCGAAGAGCTGCAGGAGACAGCAGAGAGGTAGCTGAGAGGAACAATTACAGAACCTACCACAAAAGGGCAGGTTTTGTTTGTTTTTAAATGTATTTATATTTTTCCTTTGTGCATAAATGTGTATGTGAGGGTTTCAGTTGCATTCCCCCATCCCTTTTTTCTTTCATTTTTTGTTTTCTATTTATGAATGTATGTAAAGAATTGAGTGTTTATCTTTCCTTTTTTATTGTTTGTTTTTGCTTTTTTGTTCTCTTTTTTTAGTTTAATGTGTGTGTGAATACATGTGTGAGGGTTCAATTTGAATTCCTTTCTTTTCTTTTCTTTTCTTTTCTTTTTCTCTTTTTCTTTTCCTTTCATTTTGGGTTGGGCTGTGCGTGTGTATTTGGTTTTCCTGTTTTTTCTTGTTTTGTCTTGCTTTGTTGTTATGCCAGTTTGCTTTGGGGTGTGTTTGTGTGTGTGTGTGTGTGTGTGTGTGTGTGTGTGTGTGTGTGTGTTTAATTGTTTTTTGCTTTGGTTTCTGCTCTTGTTCTGTGTTTTTTTTTTTATTTTTTAAAAATTTGTGTCCATCTTATTTTATTCTACTTTTCTCTATTCTCCTTATTGCTGCTACTGTACCTTGGACTCAGGGGGTACATGCACGTACCCATTGCATCATCATATAGAGAGTTGGTAGGGAGCGGGCCTCAGGGAACCCACATCACAATCAGTGGACATTGTGATTTGCAAGTAGTTTCTGAATTCTAGTTCCCCATCCTCCATCTTATTTGACTCTCAAAACTACAAGAGTCAGCAAAGCTTCTCACCCACAGCCCTGTTTCAAAATAGAACAAATTCAGAGCCCTGGTCAGGGAAGAATTAAGGACTGAGCAGACATCAGAAGTGAAAGCTTCTTCTACTACCATTGAATAACAGAACTAAAGAGAAAAAGAAAGAGATATGTCACAAATGAGGAAAAAAACAATGGAAGAACACAGGTAATTTCCAGAGTTACAAAGAGAAAACGCCTGAAATATCAGACATCAGAGCCCAAACAATGGAAGACACCACAGACTAGTCCTAGAATACAACAGGGATTAGAGAATGGATGGAAAGAGTGAATAAAACTCAACAAAGATAAGATGCAACACTGACAGAACTTGTAACCAAGATTTGGCCATAAAAAATTTCATCTAGGAAATAAATAGCAAGATGACAAGCATGGGAAGCAGAATTAGCCAAGCAGAAGAAAGAACCTCAGAATGTGAAGACCAAAACATGGAATTAACCTGATCTGTAAAAAACACAGAAAGAAAACTCCAAAAGAAAGAACAAAGCCTCCAAGAGATGTGTAATTATATCAAGAGGCCAACCTACACCTGATTGGTATCCCAGAAGAAAGGGAAGTGGAGAATGCCTTGGAGCAAGTATTCTAGGAGGTTATCCAAGAAAACATTCCCCATCTCACCATAGATGTGACCATTCAAACACAAGAGATACAGAGAACTCCTGCAAGACATCAAATGAGAAGACCATGCCTAGACACATAGTAATTTGCCTACACAAAGTAAGCACACACACACAAAAATCCTAAAGGCAGCAAGAGAGAAAGGTGAGACTACCTACTGGGGAAAACCAATCAGAATAGCAGCAGACCTATTGACAGAAACACTATAAGCTAGAAGAGACTGGAGTCCTCAAAGATAAACAATTTCAGCCAAGAATTTCCTACCCAGCCAAGATCAGCTTCATCAGCAATGGAGAATTAAAATCTTTCCCAAACATCCAGTCCCTAACAGATCATGCAACTTCCAGACTAGTTCTACAGGAGATGCTTAAAAAGGTATTAAGCACAGAAGAAAGAAAGAAAAAAAAAAGAATGACCACTCACTTCCCAAAAGAATAGCAGATCACAGAATCAACAGAGAATACATTATGACTGCAAACTTAAAAATATACACATGTCAACCCAAAAGCTAAAAAACAAAGAAAAAACTTAATAAGAGCCTCATGACAGGGATAAACAATCACATTTGAATCAGCCTGAACATGAGTGGACAAAATGCACCACTGAAAAGATACAGAATGGCAAACTGGATAAAAAACCATGAATGAATAATTTGCTGCATCTAGGAAACTCATCTCACCACAAAGAATGCACACAGACTCAAAGTTAAAGTATGGAAAACAGGTTTCTAGGCAAATGAATCACAAAAGAAGGCAGGAGTCATGATCTTAATATCAGACAAAGCATCTTGAAACCAACAAAAAATTAAAAAGATACCAAATAATGATAAAAGGTTCAATCCATCAACAAGAAATATCCATCCTAAACATATATGCACCCAACACAGGACCACCAGCATTTATAAAACAACTACTAAGTAAACTAAAAAAGGTATTGACTCTGACAGTATTATAGCTGGGGACTAAAATATCCCACTAACAACCCTAGATAGAGCATTGAGGAAAAAATGAACAAAGAGATCTGAAACCTCAACTTGACACTTGACCAAATGAACTTAATAGATACCTAGAGACTACTCCACCCAACAATCATGGATTATACATTCTACTCATCACCACATGGAATGTACTCGAAGATCGATCATATCCTCGGCCATAAATCAAGAATAAACAATTTCACTAGATTGAAGTACTACCATGCACCTTCTCAGATCACAGTGAAATAAAAATAAATATCAACACTGACAAATTTCCACCAAAGCCCACAATGACATCGACACTAAGCACCATCTATGATAAAACCATAGCCAGCATATTGCTAAATGGACAGAAACTGGAAACATTCCCTGGAAACTGGAACAAGAAAAGACTGCCCACTCTCACTTCTCCTGTTCATCATTGTGTTGAAAGCCCTAGCTAGAGTAATTAGACAAAAGAAGGAAATCAGGGATATCCAAATAGGAAAAGAGAAAGTTAAGTTATTCGTCTTTGCTGATAATATGATCCTACACCACAAAAACCCAAGAGAATCTGTCAAAAATCTCCTTGCACTGATAAAAGACTTTAACAAAGTCTCAGGGTACAAAATAAATGTGCAAAAGATAGTTGCATTTTTATACACCAACAGCAAGCAGACAGAGAACCAAATAAAAAGCATAGTCCCATTCACAATAGACACACACACACACACACACACACACACACACACACACACACAGAGACACACACACACACAAAAGAAATACCTCGGCATTTTCCTAACCCGAGAAGTGAAAGACCACTACAATGAAAACTGCAAAACACTTCCCAAAGAAATCCAAGAAGACACAAACAAATGGATAAATATTTCATTGAATCTGCATTGTTAAGATGTCCATCTTACCAAAGGCAATCTACAGATTCAATGCAATACCCATTAAACTAACAACATCATTCTTCTCCGACCTGGAAATGACAATACAGAAATTCATATGGAAACATAAATGACCACAAATAGTCAAAACATTACTTAGCAAAAGAAACGAAGTGGGAGGTATCACACTTCCAGACTTTAAACTTTACTATAAAGCTACAATAATCAGAACAGCCTGGTATTGGTATGAGAACAGGCAGGTACACCAATGGAACAGGATAGAGATTCTGGAAGCAAAACTTCAATTTCTCAACCTTCGACAAATCCTCCCCCAACAATCACTAGGGAGAGGAGAACCTATTCAGTAAATGGTGCTGGGAAAACTGGCTGACCACATGCAGAAGATTGACACGCTATCACTATATGCAAAAATCAACACTAAATGGATCAAAGACCTAAACGTAAAACCTCAAACTATAAGAACTTTAGAAAATGCAGAAGATACCCTTATGAAAATTGAAAGTGGCAACCAATTCCTGATCAAAACCTCAAGTACCCATGCCACAACAGGTGAGATAGACAAGTGGAAACTCATCAAACTGCAAAGCTTCTGCAAAGTAAAAGAAACCACAAAGAGAGCAGGGTGATAGCCCACAGAATGGGAAAAAAAATATTTGCCAACTGTATATCTGACAAAGGCCTTACATCCAGGATCTACAAGGGACTCAAACATACCAAAACAAAACAAAACAAAACAAAACAAAACAGTTCCATTAAAAAGTGGACAAGTGGCATGAGTATACACTTCTCAAAAGAAGATATATGGGCAGACAACAGACACATTTCTTTGATAATTAGTGAGGCTCATTATCAAAGAAAAAGTGCTCAGCCTCACTAATCATCAAAGAAACACAAAACCAAACCACATTGAGATACCACCTAACCCTGGTAAGAATGGCCATCATTAATAAAACACACAACAACAGATGCTGGTGGATACAAAGAAAAAGAAACACTTCTACACTTGTGAGATTGCAAACTAGTGCAACCTCTTTGGAAAACAGTGTGGTGATTTCTAAAAGGACTAGAAATTGACCTTACATATGACCCAGAAATCCCCCTACTGGGAATATACCCGGAGGAACTAAAATCATTCTACATAAAAGATACCTGCACACACATGTTTATTGCAGCTCTATTCACAATAGCGAAAACATGGAAGCAACTGTGCTGCCTACTGAAACTGGACTGGATAAAAACAATGTGGTACATATACACAATGAAATATTATGCAGCCATAAAGAAGGACAAACATATGGATTCAGCAGCAACTAGGATGGATTTAGAGTCTACCATACTCAGTGATCTATCACAGAAGCAAAGAACAGAGTACCACATGTTCTCACTCATAAGCAGACCCTGAATATTTACCATAATACTATAAGAAAGACACAACATCAGTAAGGTTACCTGACCTCAAACTAGGCAAAGTGAGGACCAAAAGGAGACCCAAACTTTACCTCTATGATGACCATTTGTATACCTAATCCTGAATTGTACCTCACATCTTCATAAAACATTTGGTCATTGCAATACATGTTTCCCAATACAAAATTTTTATCAAATGCAAAAGCTTTCTATGTATTTATATGAAACTGTGGAGCTGAAGCTTTTAATTTATGGAAAATGTCCACCATGGTCAAACTCATCGGCCAACATTATTTGTTTAGTATGAGAAAGCGTCTGACTTCATCTTCCAATCAAGTATACATCTCTGTGACAACTCTCTCACTTTTGGTTCCAACTCTAACAAAGAAAGAAGTAGAGCTAAGTGAGATATGGAGCCTTGCTAGGAGCTTGTGTCTTAGGTGAAATAAGGCCTGGCCTACATACTTGGCCTTGCTGAGGCCTCAGGAGCCTCACCTTACTTTCTCTTATGTACATTGGGAATAGACAGGGAGAGGACATGAAATTGAAGTTCTGAGTTCTGTACTGGAATTCAGAACTTACTAACGTGGCCCAAATACCATGTCTTCAACCCCACCGGTTGCCATTAACAGCATATGTTTAATACCAAGAAAGACAAGCAGCCTCCCCAAGTGCCTGGCCTGGACCCCGACATTTCCCCCTTTCCCCTTGTTTGGGACCTAGACCAATGAACCCCTGGGCAAAGCCCAGAAGAAAGAGGCAGGCTGGGTGGCAGGGTGGATGTTCATGGCAAAGTGAACCATGGGTGTGTGGAAGTGGGGAGGTGGAGGGGAACCCACAAACCAGCAAGAAGCCTCTACCCTTGAAGTGACCCCAGGAAGGTCAGTCAGTGTTAGAAAAAGTGGAGATGGGACTGGGAAATCTGGAATTTGATGTCTTTAAAATTATCTGTGGCTGTGGATCCCTTGATGAGGTATCTAGTTTCCCCCGGGTGCACTGACCCTAGATGAAGCTTGCTGGACCAGCAAACTGACTGTGCTGGAGTTTGGGGTGAGGATAAAGTCGGGGCTGGGCACAGTTAATGTCCCCATGGTCCTGAGTGCCCTGGGCTGCAGCTGCTGACTCAGCTCTGGCCGGCCAGGAAAGCCCTTGGATCCCGAGAAGCTTCCAGATGGCCCGGAGGAGCGTGGGGAGCTCCAGGCTAATCTAGCTGATTCTTCCCTGGTGACTGAAAATGCACTTGGTCTCTTTAGGTCAAGTTTTTGTCTCTTCTGTTTACTCAGGAAATGGTCTAGCAATCCACTAACAGTTGATCAATTCAAAATATGTCACATATGATAAATATGTACCATTTTTTGTCAATTAAAAATAAATTTACTAATGTATATGCATAGTCGATATCGGAAAAGTCTATTTCATTTCTGTTCTGAGTTGAAGAATGTTGAAATAAGTAAAAAAAAGGGGGGGATGGGAGATTGTTTAGCAACAAAAACAAAAACAAAACCCCAAACACATTTGATTGAAACTCTACCAAGGCCGTGTGGGGACAAAGTGGTTTTCACCAAATGCAAACTGAGGAATCAACTGATCGAAAGTTCTGGCATATTTGAGGAACTGCTGAGGTGCAAGAATCTATTCTGAATCAATTCTGAATCTCCCTGAATCAGTCCATGAATTGATCACTGGGCTTTCTAAGCCAGGAAAACCCTGAGCAATCTGTTTCTCTCTCTCTTTTATTTTTTTGAGTTGGAGTCTCACTCTGTCACCCAGACTGGAGTGCAGTGGCCGCTCCCGGCCCCGCAGCCTCAACCTGCTGGGCTCCGGCGATCCTTCTGCCTCAGCCTTCCGAGTAGCTGGAACTACAGGCGCACGCTACCATGCCTGGCTAATTTTTGCAGAGATGAGATCTCGCCAAGTTGCCCAGGCTATCTGTTTCTCAATTCCAGCCTTCAGGATCACACAAAAGTCTCCTGAGATGTGCCCCTTTCTTCCCCATCCCCTCCATTCTAGCCATTTTTGGGGAGTTTGGATCAAGGAGAGGCCACAACGCTGTGTCATGTAAACAGTTTGCTCAATGTGAATGCTGTGAAGTGCTCATTATTCAGTTAACAGTTAGATTTTTCTCAAATGTAAAACTCAGTAGATTTCACCTGCTCATCCCAGCATGCCAATTTCAGGTTTTTTTAAAAAATCAAAATTAAAGCAACATCACACGGTGATGTCTGACTGGAGCTAAGTAGTGCCTGTCTTCTTTTTTTTAAAGATGTGGGGTACAATTCAGGATGAGGTACATAAGTGGTCATCGTACAGGTGAAGTACAGGTCTCTCATTGATCCTCACTTCGCCTGGTTTGGGATCAGGTACCTTTACTGATATTATGTGGAGCCTCCCTCCCCTGGCAGTGTCTCATTACTGCCAATCCCTCTTTTGTGCTATTATGATAAATGTTTAGGATTCACTTATGAATGTGAGCATGTGGTACTCAGTTCTTTGTTTCTATGATAGATCACTGAACACGATAGACTCTAAATCCATCCAAGTTGCTGCAAAGTCCATAATTTTGTCCTTCCTTATGGTTGTGTAATATTCCATGGTGTATAGATACCACATTCTGTGGTTGTCTTCTTGAGATAGTAGTGAGACAAGAGATAGATAGAGAAAGCCTAGGCAGACAGACAGGGCGAGTCCTCCAGAAACCATGTAGCAAACTTCCACCAGGCCTCTCAGGCTGACACACTCCCCGTTGGTCAACAATCTCCCTGCAAGACTCTCAAGCTAGAGCTGAAGTACTCACTGCTGCGATAGAAAAATGACCAGTCAGCTCACAGCTAGTGCTAGCCAATTGACTTAGTCTTTGGGCTATGCAAGCACCAGGTGTCAGCTCCAAATCGGTAGCCCCTCCCACTGTGGGAGCTCTTCTGTCCTCTTAATAAATTCTGCTTTCTCACTTTCCAGCTGTTGTGTCCTTCATTCTTCCTGGGCACGAGACAAGAACCCCGACCTGAAGAGCTGCAGAAGATCATTGGAGTTGAAGAGCCGTGCACCCCAGAGGCTGGCTTGCCAGCCAACTGAGCCGGCAGAACTGGGAGAGCTGCTGGAAGAAGGCGAGACACTGAAGCTGAGACATTCCCGGGGCTAGGCTTGTCGGTCCACTGAACCAGCAACACTCTCAGGGCTTGGTTTGTTAGCTCATTAGAACCGACACTTCTGGGGCTAGGCCTACCAGCCCCTTGAGCTGATCCTCTCTGGGGCTCTACTGGCTGACCCATTGAGCGGACACTCTCGAAGCCCAGGCTGACCTGAAAAAACCCGTATCATTAGCATGAGCTCTTCGGTTTGCCACAGTCCCTGTTCTACCTTTGCTAGTTCCCTGTGTAGGAATTTGGGCTTGTGACCTCCAGATGAAGGTTTATTCATTTTTCCAATAAACATTAATTAAGCACCTATGGTGCCATTCTTACAACAGAAGTCCCTATTGTAATAGAGATTCATTCTAGTGTGGGAAGACAGACAATAACCAAATAAGCAAATTATAGACTATGTTAGAAGTTGATTGTTCTATGGGGAAAATAAAGCAGAGGACACAGCAAATGTGAATGGGGCAATTTTAAGATAGAGTATGCAGGCAAGAGCTCACCAAGACATTTAAATCAAGATTTGGAGGGGGTGAAGGAACATGCCATGCAGATATGACTTGGGAAGAGCATTCTAGACAGAGGGAACAGCAAGTGCCAAGGCCCTAAGGTAGTGGGGCAGTTGTACAAAGAGCGTTGGCTGGGGAGACAAACTGCTGTGTGTTCTAGATGAGTCAATAACCTCCTCTGAACCTCATCTCTTTCAGATGAGCAGGAGGGTTTGAGCAAGGAGATTTCCAAGGTCCCACTCAGCTCTGACATTTGGCGATTCTATGGCAAAGCCCTTCTTTTAGGAAAAACAGGAGGCTGTTTGCCAATGTGGATATGTTCACAGAAATAAAGAGTCTTTTATTATTTCTCTGAGGAGAATGGAATTTGAGAAAGGTGACTTTTGCTTTGGATTCCTCTAACAAAGGAGATAAGGGCCATACTGGGGTTTGGCAGCTGGAACATGCACACCCCATGCTCTCTGAAAGCTGGATTTCCGGTGTACCTGGGGCGCAGATGGGTCGGAAATGAATGGAATCAGCAGAGGGGATTGCTGTCTTATTTATTTATTTTTTATTACTATTCAGTGTTTGATTTCTGCTATATCCCTGGCAGATGACAACGGATTGCTGGGCATGAACAAGAGAAGATTATTTCTTATCTGATCATTCTTTGTGTGTATTTGGTTTTTAATATTGAAAAGTCAAACAGCATGGACTGTTTCATCCACCGTCAGCTTAGCCTCTTGTTTACAGTCCCATGCCTTTAACTTTCCAGTTCTTTAAAAAGAAAAATATCAACCATCATCAGTTCGGCCAGATAATGTGTGAAGATGAAATTTGGAGCTAAATACACATCTTCCATGGCTCTTGGGTCTCTTCTGGGGGCTCTTGGGCTTGACACACAACCTCTTTTTTTTATGCCTTCTTCAGGTGAGTCCTATGAGGCACGACCATCATTATGGACGGTATTCTTGGACCATATCATACCAGGAGTTTGGGCACAGCAAAGGGCTAATGCCTGGATGAATTATCTCTGCAACTGAGGAGTTCTTAAAAATACACAGAGAATTATTCTGAGATTTCATTCCAAATGTTAAAAACATGTCTACTTTCTGAGGGTTCATTGGGTGCTAAAGACCCAGGGTTTACATTTGGGAGGTAGGTCAGGGATGGGGGTGGCAATGGGAAGAAAGAGGCAGTAAGACTGTGAATGCTCTAGATTTTCCCCTACTTGCCAGTCAACGAGGTGACCTGCCACAGTTTCGTAGATGCTGGTAGACTTCTGGGTCAGAGACAAAAGGACTTCATGACTCTCCTTGATAGTGGTAGCCAGAGTACCAGCATTTACACTGGTTCCCTGAATGCCATTCCCACAGGGTGATGTGGAGGGTCAGGAGACACCTATCTAGGCAGTAGGTTGTGTTACAGGAGAGGCACCCTGAGCTTAGGGAACTCAAATCTGTTATAACAGGCAACAAGCACGGCTGTGTTTAGCTCCAGAGGGAGATGTCACCTTAATTACATGGGCAGTAAGCAAACTTGCCTTTTGCTCTGGAGGGTGGTGCTATCTCTAGATAAACATCCTGGGAAAGATAGTCTGGAAAAAAGGCATCTAATACTTCCGCGTGCCGTACGTGCAGAAGCACAATAGACATATGGCAAATCATCTTCCAACAGAAACTCAGACATATTTTGGCTATAAAGATGTACCTTTCCCCCGCCCCCTGTCAGTTGTCTCAGGTGGGTTTACCCCTGGTTTTGGATAATAGTGTTTTTCCCCTTTCTAATTTCTAGGGAAATCCGGGGAGACACGTTTCTGTCTGAGATCAAGGTACAATGCAAACCCTTCCTGGGGACAAAGGCTGAGAAGAATTTTAGAAGCTCCCCCCACTTTGTGACCATATATCTTTTTTAGTTTGCTGCTCATTGCAGGACAGTTGGATACTCCAACTATTGGAAATGTTAATTTCATATCATTTTTGACCTAGAAGGGACTGCAGGTAGCTGCCTGGGTCAGTCTTCCTTGATTAAGACACCGATTAAGATAGTCTTTACATTTTGGGCAACTAAGATTCTGAAGAATTAAGTGTCTTCTTCATGGTTATTCAGTAAAGCCACAGTGGAACCATGATTCCGAGTCAGGTCTACTCAAATGGAAATTGTTCTGTTGTTTTCCTCAAAACTGGAGTTTAGACTATGGAATCTTTTCAGACAAATTTGACCAGAATATTTTGAGGAGAAAACAAGAAAAAATATGGGCAAGGGTCCTCAGAATATCTTTCTTCAGCACTTGAAAAAAAAAGCAGTGTATGAAAGAGATTGCTAGTTGCCCACTCAATATCCATGTTCTCCACTTATTAGGATAAGGTTCTTATGTATTGAGTATGACAATTTGCCCAACTTTTATTTAATGCTTAATTTTTATTTTTAAAATATCGTATTTATTTTTAATTGATAAATAAAATTTGTATCTATTTATTGTGTATGGCATGTTTTGAAATATGTATATATCACGGAATGGCTACAAGCAAGCTAACTAGCATGTATTACCTCACATCTTTGCATTTTTTTGTGGTGAGAACATTTAAAATCTCCTTTCTTTGCATTTTTCAAGATGCTCAACTTAAAAAAAAGTCAACTAAATTTGCTAGCTTTTCTGTATGTTGGGGTAGTCAACGCAACCCTTCCAGCAAACTTCTGGAAGAAACCCTTTCCAGCAAACTTCTTTTAAGGGGACCCACATAACATAACATGGCTCAGATGAGCAGAGTCCCAGAGACGACCTTCGAATCATAAGGAGACCTCATGGGTGGAATGAGTGGAAGATGGTGGAGCAGAGAGCCAGGAGGAGCCTGGACCATTGTTACCACCATGGAGCACCACACCAGCTGGAAGCACTCACTTCTGGACTGCCTCTGTGTGAGAGAAATATCATCTCTCCCTTTTTTTTCCCACTATATTTTTGAGCAGAAGATGAATGTAATTCTTAACAGATACTGGATGCTTATCAATAACTAGCTATGTCCTTGAATATCCATTGTATCTGGTTGAGTTTCTTAGTTGAGAATAACATAATCTTGGGTGATCTTTAGCGAAAAGGGACTAATTATCTTTCAAGAAGGGTCTAGGGTTACAAAATTGAAATGATGGCTGAAGAACTATGTCTGGAGCAGGTGGGCACCAGATTGTTCCCGAAATTCTTAGTTGCAAGCTCTGCTCATTGATCTCTCCGGGACCCCATGACGTTAAATGAATCCTGATTTCTTGCCAGTTCTGGTGTCACTCTGTCAAGAGTGAACATCTCAGCAAGTATTTGATTGGCTGAGCCAAGGTCACATGACTGCCCTGTACCAAGTGGGTCAGAGGAAGGGTGGAGGAGAAAGGAGCCTCGTGGAGCCCCTCCAGCTTCCACTATGGGCAGGCGGGGGGCAGGGGGCACTTGGATTTATTGTCCCACAAGGACTACATCGAGCGGGAGCAGGGGTAATTCCCTACAAAGCAATCAGCACTCTATTGGGAAGCAACACTGTATTACGTCCCCTATCCCATTAAAAAATGTTCAATGTAGTAGAGGATCTGACACTTTCTGTGATGAGGTGAATTGGTCAAGATAAAAGACAAAGACTGTTACACCACGGAGGCTTCAGGGATGAGTAACTCTTTACAGATCCTCCCTCCTTGGGAAAACAGGCTTATGATAATAGCAATGCCTTTGAGGAGGCCAAGTGCTTCATGTAAAAGAGCTCTTTTAATCTTCTCCGGTTTATGTAGATGTAAGTGATATTTCAAGGCAAAAATACTAGCTCATCCATTTCCTGAGTTGCCTCTTTTTTCCCCCCCTTAACCAGCCTGCAGTTTCTAATTCACACTCATGAACCTGCCTGCGACAATTACAGGTCTCCCTAAGAGGGGGCAAGTGATCCCTTGGTGTTAGGAAATCAGAACGCCAGAGAGAGTAAGTGCTGTTCCCAGGGCCGTGGGTGTGATGATAGAGCAGCGGGGTAAAAGCAAATTACAGAGTCTGTGGCGAAGGTGGCCGCAGGTCACCAGTTAAGTGATGGCTGCTGAGGAGAGCTGGCCTCAGTGTGAAGAGGCTCGGGAGTAGGGAAAGGGATGTGCGTCTCTAGCCTCTGAGGGTCTACACTGCTGTGAAATATTAGCGAACCATGTCAAGGAATGTAGAGACTTGGCGAAATGGACCTCGAGGCTCCCCACTGGACTTCAGTTTCTTGTTGTAGGCACGTTGAATACCCATCACTGGGGAAGGCTATCCAGAGGAAAACAAAACCTAAAGTCTCTGCCCTGCTTAAAATTCTCCACTGGCTTCCCAGTGTTGTTAGGACAAGACCCAACCTCCTCATTCTGGACAATGAGATCCTTCATGATCTGACCGTGCCTTCCTGTGTGTGCTTCTCTTTCCCTCTGACGTCCTTTGCTGCTTCAGTCACTCCGGTCCTCTTTCAATTTCTGGACCCTTGTTCCTGCTCCTTTGCATTTGCTGCTGTGCCCCAGAATTGTGCTTGGCTGATTTCTCCTTGCCATCCAGGTCCCAGTTGAGACATTGTCTGCCCTGAGTGGGCCCCACTGCCCGACTTCCATTCTTGGCTCTACCGTGTGCTGGCTGTGTGATATTCAGTAAGCGCTCAGCTGCTCGATGCCTCATTTTGCTCAGCTGTGAATGGGGATCATAGTTGTTTTGTATCATGGTTTTTGTGCAGCTTATACAAGTTAGTATATCCAAAGTCTTTAGGACAGCGCCCAGGGCACAGTCCGTGCTACATAAGTGCTAATGTCCTTGTCATTGAAGCCTCCACTCCAAGTCACTCTATCACACTACCTGAATTGCTTTTGTTATGGCACTCATTACTGTTTGAAATTATTTTGTTTGCTTATTTATTGTCTATATCCCCTATACTATTAGCAGGTTGAGTAATTGTAGCTTCAGAGGACTCAACATTTACTCCTTAGAGAGGGGAAGATGGAGCCTCATCAGGGGCGTCCTCACATGCCATCCTGGGCCCTGGTTTCCCCACCTGTGTGGTGGAGGGGTGGGACAACATCAGTGGTTCTGCTGTGCACCGGCATCCCCTTGAGGCCTGTGAAATCTAAACACACCAAGGAGAACTCTGACTTCTGGGTATAGATGCAGAACTGAAGCAGGATGGCAAACAGATTTACTTATCCATGCTCATAGCAGCACTATTTATGAAAGCTAAGAGATAGAAGTAACCCAGATGAATAAACAAAATGTGGTATGCACATACAACGGACTATTATTATTTCGCCATGAAAAAGAAGGAAATCCTGTCATATGCTAGAATGTGGATGAACCTTGAGCCTGTCACACTACGTGAAATAAGCCAATCACAGGACAACATAGTATACTTATAGGTGGTACTCAGGATAGCCAAATTTGTAGAATCAGAAGGTAGAATGGTGGGGAAGGGGAAAGGTGAGTTTTTGTTGAAAAGATATAGAGTTTTGGTTTTGCCAGGATGAAAAAGTTCTGGAAATATGTTTCACAACGATGTAAATATACTTAGCGCCCCTGAACTGTACGTGGGAAAATGGTTAAGATGGCACATTTTATGTTATGCGTGTGCTTCTTCTAACCACAATAAAAAATAAATTAATAAAAAGAAGATGCAGGACCTAGATCCTGAGTGAATAGATTGGAGTGGCTGGGGCATTTACATTTTCTAAACCTCCCTGGGAGATTTTGACAGCTCCCCCCTCCCAAGTTTAAGAACCCCCTTAGTTAACTCTGAAGTTAAAGACACGTCTGTGGTCTGGATTTGGGGCATTTAAAGCTTGCGCCCCTCCTGATATGAAGGCTTAATTTTAAGGAGAAACAAGCTCCCCAAATCTCCCTCATGGGCTCTCTTTGGTTTTGCCGAATGGACCTGCCTGCGGTGTTTCCATCTCTCCGGCGGACAGCGCTCCGCTGAGGACGGAGGCGTCCGTGGAGCCTGCCCGCCAGGTGTTGTACTCGTCATGTCCACAAGGTGGCAGGCCAGGCACTTGGATTTGGGCAGCCCCGGGCGCGCCTCCCGCCGCCGGGAGAGCCAGGGCAGTTCGCAGAAGCAGCCGCGCTTTTGTTCGGTTTGGGGGGTGCCGGGCGGAGGGCGTGGGGTGTCCGCTGATGCTCAGACCACAGCTGGAGCCGGCGGATCAGCTTCCTGGGAGCAGGGGGGCGTGTGTTCTCTGGGGAAAGGTTTGAGCAGAATTCCACTTTCACCCTCCCCCGCATGCCCCCAACCCCGGGTCTCCAGGGTCAGCCCCCGCCCCCGGCTCCCCCTCCCCCCAGGCTCTCAGAGCATCTCAGAGGGAGACAGCGTTTGAGTGTGCGCACGTGTTGAGGGGTCACTTAAGCTGCTCTGCTTTTTTCCAGGGAGGGAGAGCCATGTTTTGGTGATACTTTCGAATCCCTGAAAGGTCAAAGGCAGAATAGATGTTTTGTGTTGTTTGCAAATCTCGAAGTGATGGGTGTTGCCGCGGAGGTGGGGGGCGAGGAGACGAGAGACCCCCCAGTTAACATGCACTAGTTGTTGGATTTTTTTTTTTTTTTTTTTTG
>NW_007258026.1:75377-138715 GCF_000164805.1 Carlito syrichta | reverse complement strand
TCCACTCCCCTCAGCCTCCCAAAGGCGCGGGATGACAGGCTGAGCCACCGAGCCCGGCTGTTGGATTTTTAATGGGCATCACAACATCCAGATTTGCCCACCCATTTCAGGCCTTGACTCAGCCAAGGGACACAGTCCATGCAGACAGTACCTAGCCCAGTCCATGCAGACAGTACCTTGAACGTGGCTGTGGTTTGTATCTCAAGCCAGGACTATGGCTTGCAGTAGGCCGGAACCTCGGCTCAGCCTCCCGCCAGCCGTGGGATTTGGGAGACGTCCCTTATCCTGGAGGAGTTTTAGTTCTCTCTGTGTATGGTGGGGATAAGGACATCGACATCATGGGGTAGGGGCGAGGAGTGAGGGAAACGCGGGTCTTCTCTTTGAGTTCGGGGGTCTTTTCACATTTGCAGTGAAGTTCTGGCCATAGTGAGGGATTTGGGGGATGTCAGGGAGACTGGCTGATGTGATAATTTGTAGGGCTTTGATTGTCAGCCATGCTTGCTTCAGTTACTCCCTCATTCGACGCACACACATCCAAGGCCTGTGTGCCAGGCACAAGAAGGTTCTGAGGATGCCAAGACAGTAAGACACCGTCCCTCGTAGGTGGAAGGGTGTTTTCAGCTCAGTAGGAGGGACGGAGGTTTGCAAAGGGTGCCCTGGGGTCGAGGACTGGCTAGGGAGACAGGGCAATGGCAGGGAGGGCCAGAGAGTGCAAATGACCAGAGAAGGAGTGGAGAGAGATTGATAGATCATGATGAATTATTGGATTGGAGTCCGGGAGATCCAGCCCAACATACTTGTGGTTTGGAGTGTACAGTATTTGCCACCATAAGTAGAATTATTTGCCATCATTTAAAAATGAAGAGACTTCACTTGGAATTCAAAGTATCCAGCTCCTCTTGGGGAAAAAATAGGTTTGGTTACACTGAGTCAATATTTCCATATGAAACAATGGTCTGAAACGATATTGTAGTTACCTTCTTTTAGCCACAGTCCCCACCACACCCTGTTGCATGCCCAGCTCGACCTGCATCACTTGTTGATGTCAGTCCCTGGCCCTGCACAACTGCTGCTATAATGTCTGCAGCAGCTACATGCAGTGGGTCCTTAATACCTGTTGTTTCCCTAGAGATGGCCTCAAAGGTGCTTAGAAGAATAAAGTTACTATAGGTATGAAGTCAGGGTTCCGTCTGCTGGGTCTTCTCTTTGAGTTTGGGGGTCTTTTCACATTTGCAGTGAAGTTCTGGCCATAGTGAGGGATTTGGTGGATGTCAGGGAGACTGGCTGATGTGATAATTTGTAGAGCTTTGATTGTCAGCCATGCTTGCTTCATTTGATGAACCACATGCAAATCCCTCTCCAAAGTACCATTTCCTCACAAATAATAGAGCACTGTTAGGTGGATGGGGAGCCCAGAGTTCTACAATAATAGCATTTTCATGAAGGAAAATCACATCCCCACCGGGAGCACAGCTGAGAACATGGAACCTATTACTGAGACATTCTGGTTAAAATAAAGCATTATCCCCTAAGATGGGCCTGTCCATGGGAGTCCGTGCAAAGCCAGGTGAGAGGGGTTTTCAGGTCCTGCTGAAAACGAGTCGGTAAAAAACATCCTTCCATCCAAGGATGATTAAGCTCAATCATGGGGCTGTTAGGAAGCTCTGGCCGCCCCTTCCTCGTGGGAGGCAAAAGTGGATAATTCAGTCACAAAAGAAGGAAAGGGAGTGAGAATGGGGTGGGAGGTGGGCAAACCAGGAGCGGGAGGGAGGACAGAGGCTTCATGGCGGAGTCTAGACTCACCAGAACACTCACGGGGAACAGCCACACTCAGAGGTTCCTTCTCAGGTCTCGAGGGTGGTGCCGTTTGCAGGTGACAGTGGGTGGATGTGGCTGCCCATGGAGCGTGGGCCCCGCCCTGAGTCAGGAGCCAAGGCATGGGGGGGCAGCCGCTGGTAGTGGAGTCTGGGAGCTGAGGACTTAGGCGAAGACCTGTGAGCCCTCCGTCCTCAGATAACGTGAAGGTCAGGGACGCCTCCTTGCCCCTCCTCTTATGCGTAACTACCCTTTTGTCCCCGTTGCATTAAAAATCACTTTTATTCTGTAAACTGTCAAATATACTCAGGATATAGAGAATAATATAACCCAGTGTTTCCTGCCTTAGAATCTCATGGGCATCTTTAAAAAATTCCAAAGCTAAGATGTCCTCAGACCATTTAAATCAGTTTCGGGGGGTGGGGTGGGATGCAGGCATCAGTATATTTGAAGCTCCCTGGCTGGTTTTAATGCACTGACAAGACTGGGAATCACTGGGGTTACTGCCAGTCCCCATCCCAGCTTCCGTAATCACTGACACATCCTGTCTCGCTGATCTTGTAGCTTTTGTGTCCTGCACCCCCAGTTTTCCCGCTCCCCACCCCCTCTTTCCAGATTACTTTACATAATACCAGGCTTTATGTTATTTCATTCTTAAATGCTTCAATATGTAATAAGAACTTTCAAAAAGCAAAATAACATCACTTCACAAAAATTAACAGTAATTCCTTAGGATTTGATGCTCAGTTTAGCTTTTGAGATGTATCTTCCTTTCCACCACTTTTTATTTTAATGTAATTCCAAATAATGATGACTAATGGCTCCCCCTCTTTGGGGGTTAGTGGAGTTGGTAAAAGGGGTACACATTTGGCTCACCCTGTGTCGATAACCTGCCTCTTTTCCTCGGGGCAGCCAGGGGTTCTGAATCTCTCAGGGACAGTCCTGTCCATATCTGTGGGGACAGTCATACAGGTATCAGATGCTCACATAGTCTCTCAGCAATTTTTGATTTTTGACTCAGTCTCCCATATGTTCAGACGCCGTGTTAGGTGCTGAGGGACTGGGTCTGTCTTTGTCATCATTATGTTCTGTTTCGTACGTGGCAGGGACTCAAGAAGTATTTCATTCAGTGATGAAAGTGTGTGTTTTGGCTGGCATCACCGTCAGCCAGCCCATTCCTGAGCCATCGGGTCTGGTTATGCAGCATCACGTGATAAATCACATATGCACAAAACTTCTGCACCCTACCTCTTTATGCAAGGACCTGTAGGCATTTCTTTTCTTTTAAGTAATTTTCGCTACAACATCATCCGCGGTACCCAGATGAGATGAAACAGCACGGCCAAGTTAAATCTTAGTAGCGAGGCGCAAGGGCAGCCTGGCTAGTTGAAATGCAAACATGCCGTCTAAGCCTCATTCCAGCCACAAGGCTTTGGCCGTCTCTTTCTATCGAATCCTTTCAAAGGAGTGCTGACATGCAACAGAAATTGATTGGTTTGAAGCTGAACTTCTTTTATTTCCCTCGCCCAGCCTCTAAGTGAAATGCTTAGAAACGGAGCAATAACACGTCCAGAAGGCAGCCGATGTAGCCAAGGAAAAAAGTGAGATCTCGCTGACCCACACATTTTTCTTTTAGTTTTCTTTTTTCTGCTTATTATACTAATATGTTTGTTCTAGAAAACTTGACAAATATAGAAGGAAGAAATGGAGACTTGAAAATCACCCATATCTCACTGTCCAGAGATAACTCTCATTATCTACCAGAGATAATTGACCATGTGAGTGTATTTCCTTCTAGTCTTTTTTTTGTTCTGTGCTAGATAGAGACTGTGTTCTCTGATTTAATTCGAGTTATTAATTTTTTAAGATTTAAATGTACTTTGAACTTTATGCTTTTATAAGCATTTTCGAATCTACTTTCTTTTTTTTTTCTCATTGTAATTCTGTAAAAGATGCAGGGAAAATATTATTCTAATTTTGCACGTGAGAAATCAAGGCCCCAAAGGTTAAGTAGTTTTTTTCCAGGCCACACAAATGTCCCCGGACTCCTTACCTGTAACCCGAAGGTCTTTTTGCCTGATCCCAGTACTCACTGGGATCAGAGGCAGGAACCACCAGTGCGGATACCCCTGGAATTATTTATGGCAACGGGATCTACTTTTATTTATTTATTTATTTATTTGAGTTGGAGTCTCACTCCGTCGCCCAGGCTGGAGCGTGGTGGCACGCTCACAGCCACCCCAGCGTCAACCTGCTGGGCTCTGGCAATCCTTCCACCTCAGCCTTACAAGTAGCTGGAACTGCAGGTGTGCACTACCATGCCCGGCTAACTTTTTGATTTATTGGAGAGATGAGTTCTCGCCAAGTTGCCTGGGCTGGTCTTGAACCTCGGGCTCCAGCCATCCACTCGCCTCAGCCTCCCAAATGCTGGGATTACAGGCTGAACCCCCGAGCCCAGCCAAAATTTTCCCCCTCATCTCCAGAAGGTTTGAGTCAGAGGGTCAGTACCCAGACATCTTCTGGGACTGTCTAATTCTGGAAGCAGGGAGAGGGGTGAAGATCAGGTGCCATCACCTAGGAGAGTATCAACCCATATCCTGAATAAGGTACTGCGTTAGGCAGTTGTTCACTGTGTCTTAGATGGTGACCTTTGACCTTCACATCCTTAGCCACCCATACCCCCTTCTAAGGGGAGCTGCCCGGCTGTGGCCTCAGCTGCCAGGCTTTGTGCTGAGGTGCCCTGTGCCCCAGCCCCATCTTATCATCCCAGGGATGGGCCTGATGCAAGTATCAGTAGGCCACAGTGGATCATGATCATGACCAGGTATAAAAAGATGACAGAGTGTATTTACCCGTGATCCGCTGAAGCAAGGTGCAGGACAGTCATGGCCAAAGCCACAGGTAAGATGAAGTGATGAAGGTGCAGAAAATATGAATATGTTGTCAGAGAGCGAAGAACTGTTTGGGTCCCAGAGATAATCAGAGGTGCAGTGGAAAACAGAGGAAGGGGGGAGAGGACAGCACCCCAGAGATGCTTGATCCCAGACTTTCTACGTTCGTGTCCTTTGTGTATCTGACCATAACTTTCTTCACCCATCCCCTTTCCTGGAGTAACTTGCTTGTGTCTTTGGTGCTTGCAACCAACCAAGGCAGACTGTCTTAACTGTCCCAAATTCAGAAAATGTAAATATGTTGCCAGAGAGTGAAGAGCTGTGTAGATCCCAGAGATAATCAGAGGTACAGTGGGGAACAGGGGGAGAGAGAGCGAGAGGGCAGCCCCCAGAGCTGCTTGTTCTGAGCCTGATAGATGGGAAGAGACCTTCTAGAAGGCCTTGCTTGACCTCGCTTGATCTCCCAATTTTGCAGATAAGGAAGCTGAGGCTGCAGAAGGGAGAGGACTTGCCCAAGGCCCGCTGGCAGGACCTGTCTCCAACATGGGCTCCCTGCTGTCTCCGGGTCACCCTGCTTCCTTGATTTCTTCTTACTTCTCGGTCTTGGCTTCCAGTCATATCACTGAGCTTAAGGCCGCAGCTCAAGTTTTCTATACTCTTCCATTTCATTTGCTTTGTATATTGCTAAACACTGAGTAGGTGCTCAATAAATCCTTGTTAAATTGTAATGAAGGATGCTCTAGGGCTGAGACAGTGATGGGGTGGCCACAGGTGAAAGCTCCCTTGACTGATGGACAGGTTGGCATTTTGGGTCATTGGGAGACAGGATCCCTAGGATTCTAGGGTCTTTGAGGTTGAAATTGATTCTTCATACAATGGATTGGCCAGCACAAAGCTAAGCAAAGAGGATGGTTTCTCCTGTGCCTGACACGTTTGGGTCCGTTGCCAGCAACAGTGCATGTAAGAGAAACCAGGTTCAGAGAACAGAGCATCTGACTAGACTGTACATTTACTGGGCAGAAATGAATATAATCCTTTGCAATGATGGGTGGTTTAGATTCTCTAAATCATTTTTTAAAATGGTGTAACCAGAATTTGACTTGAGTGAGTAAGAGGGAAAAGAAAAGTTCAGAAATGATCATTGGGACTGATGTCATGTAAGTCTTTATTCTTAGTTTTGTAGGTGCACAGTAAAATTGAGCAGAAAGTGGAGATTTTTTAATATACCCCCTGCCCCACATGTGGAGAGCCTCCCCCATTGTCAACACACCGGGCCAGAGTGGTACATTTGTTGCAATTGATGAACTACAGTGACTCATCATGATTTCACTAAGTCAGGAGTTCACCTTAGGGCTCACTCTTGGTGCTGTGTCTTCTATGAGTTTGGACAAATTGATGACATGACTCCAACATTTGAGTATCATACAGAATGATTTCACAGCCTTAAAAATCCTCTGTGCTCTGTTTTTCGTCGTTCCTTCCCCGTCTAGCCCCGACAACCACTGACCTCTTTCACTCTCTCCATAGTTTTTCCTTTTTCAGAATGTCATGTGGTTGGAGTCTTACAGTGTGTAGACTTTTAAGACTGATTTTTTTTTTCGCTTTGTAAACACATCATATTTCTTTCATGTCTTGATAGCTTATTTCTTTTTTTTTTTGAATTGGAGTCTCACTCTGTCACCCAGACTGGAGTGCAGTGGCACGCTCCCGGCCCCTGCAGCCTTAACCTGCTGGGCTCCAGCCATCCTTTCACCTCAGCCTTCCAAGTAGCTGGAACTACAGGTGCGCGCTACCATGCCCGGCTCATTTTTGATTTATTGTAGAGATGAAGTCTTACCAACTTGCCCGGGCGGGTCTCAAACCCGCGGGCTCAGACAATCCACTCACCTCAGTCTCCCAAAGTGCTGAGATTACAGGCTGAGCCACCAAGCCTGGCCGATAGCTCATTTCTTTTTAGTGCCAAATAATATTCCATTGTCTAGACATATCACAGTTTATCCATTCGTTTGGTGAAAGACTTTTTGGTTACTTCTAGGTTTTACCACTTATGAATAAAACTGCTGTAAACATCCATGTGTAGGTTTTTGTGTAAGCATACATTTTTAACTCCTTTGGGAAAATGCCAAGGAACATAATTGCTGGATTGTATGTTGAGTATGTTTAGCTTTGTAAGGAACTTTCAAACTGTTTTCCAAAGTGGCTATACTATTCTGCATTTTCACCAGTGACAAATAAGAGTTCCTGTTGATCCACATCCTTGTCAGCATTTGATGTTGTCAATTTTATGAATTTTGGCCATTTTAATAGGCATGTAGTGGTATTTTATTGTTGTTTTAATTTGCGTGTCCCTGGTGACAAATGATATGCAGTATCTTTTCACATGTTTATTTGCAGTCTCTACATTCTGTGAGTGAGGGGTCTGTTAAGGCCTTTGGGTCATTTTTTTCCCTATATTTCAATAGCTTTAGAGGTACACATGGTTTTTGTCCTGGATCTTTGGGCCATTTTTTAATAGGGTTAGTTTCTTATTGTTGAGTTTTAAGAGTTCGTTGTATATTTTGGATAACGGCCCTTTGTCAGATATGTCCTTGGCAAATATTTTCTCCCAGTCTGGGATTTATTTTTTTATTCTCTTCATGGTGTTTTTCATAGAGCAGAAAATTTGAATTATAAAGAAGTCTAGCTTATCAATTATTTCTTTTATGGATTGGGACTTTGGTGTTATATCTAAACAGTCTTTGACAAACCCTAGGTCATCCAGATTTTCTCCTACGTCATCTTCTGGGACATCTCCTATTCCATCTGCAAGCAAGGAAAATTCTACTTCTTTTTTCTCAATTTGTATACCTTTTCTCCCCCGCTTTTTGTTCTACTGCATTAGCTAAGACTTCCAGAAAAGTTGAAAAGCAGTGGTGAGAGGGGTCATCTTTACCTCGTTCCTGATCTTTTTTTTGAGTTGGAGTCTCACTCTGTTGCCCAGGCTGAAGTGCAATGGCATGCTCACAGCCACCATAGCCTTGACCTACTGTGCTCAGGCAATTTTTCCACCTCAGCCTTCCAAGTAGCTGGAACCACGGGCATGAATCACCACACCCAGCTAATTTTTTGATTTTTATCAAAGCCAGGTCTCACCGTGTTGCTCAGACTGGTCTCAAACCCATGAACTCAGGCAATCCTCTTGTCTCTGCCTCCCAAAATGCTGGGATTACAGGCATGAGTCACCCTGCCTGGCTGTTCCTGATCTTAATAGGAAAGCTTCAAGTTTCTTATCATTCATTTTTTGGGCAACAAATATTTATTGAGTACAGTTTTAGTTCAGGCTCTCTAGAAAGAAAGAATCAATAGGATATATAAAAATATATAGATATATGAGCGGGGATCTATTGGGGTAACTGGCTCACATGATTATGAAGGCTCAGAAGTCCCATGCTAAGCCATCTGCAAGCTGGAGACCCAGGCATGCTGGTGACATGACCCAGTCCAAGTCCAAAAGCCTCAGAACCAGGGAAGCCATTGGTTTAACTCTCAGTACAAGGCCAAAGGCCTGAGAACCTGGGGTGTGGGGCACTGGTGTTGCTTGAGAACTTGAAGTTCTAATGTCCAAGGGCAGGAGAAGAAGGATGTCTCAGCTCCAGCAGGGGAGGGGTGGGAGAGTAAGAACGCAAATTTGTCTTTCTCTGCCTCTTTGCTCTACCCACAGGCCGTTAGGATGGTGCCCACCAACATTGAGGGTGGATCTTCTCCACTCAGCCCACTGACTCAGATTCCAGTCTCCTTCAGAAACACCCTTATTGACATGCCCAGAAGTAATGCTTTATCGGTTATCCAGGTATCCTTTAGTCCAGTCCAGTTGATGCTTAAAATTAACCATCACAGTTGCCAATTTCGCACCAGGCACTATTTTATTTTATTTTTTTATTTTTATTTTTATTTATTTTGTTTAAAGCTTTTTTAAAAAATATTTTTTATTATGGTTTTGCAGGGTACAGTTAAGGGTTGGGTATACAATTACATTTCATTCAGGTACCCTATTGATAAGAGGTGTTTCCCCGTCTGAGTGTTCAGCAGTTTTTGACCAAAACCAACATAACCCCATGCCCCACCCTCCCTATCCACCCAATCTCACCCCAAGCAATTTTTTTTAATCAATATTTTTTATTATGATGTTGTGGGGTACAGTTAAAGTTTAGGTATACAATTACGTTTCATTCAGGCACCTTGTGGATAAGAGGTGTTTCCCCGTCCCCAGACAGATATTTGCTACTGTTAATCCCATCTCCCTCCCCCCCATAGTTTCCCAGTACCGTCAGTCATTTTCTTATAGTATTACATTGGATGTTCCAGGTCCATTATATGAGTGAGGACATGTGATACTCGGATCTTTGTTTCTGTGAGAGGTCACTCAGTATTATAGACTCTAGTTCCATCCAGGTTGTTGCAAAATTCATGATTTTGTTCTTTTTTATGGCTGCGTAGTATTCCATCATGTATATGTACCACATTTTTTTAATTCAGTCCTCTTTTGATGGGCAGCATGGTTGTTTCCAGGTTCTTGCTATTGTGAACAATGCTGCGATAAACATACGTGTGCAGGTATCTTTTTTATAGAGTGATTTGAGTTCTTCAGGGTAGATTCCCAGTAGGGGGATTGTGGGGTCAGATGGAAGGTCGATTTTTAGAGCTTTTAGGAATAGCCACACTGCTTTCCACAGAGGTTGCACTAGTTTACACTCCCACCAACAGTGTAGAAATGTTCTCTTTTCACCACACCCTCTCCAGCAGCTGTTATTTTTTGAGTTGTTGATAATTGCCATTCTGACTGGAGTTAGGTGGTATCTCAGTGTGGTTTTGATTTGCATCTCCCTGATGATTAGTGAGGTTGAGCATTTTTTCATGTGTTTGTTGGCTGCTCGGATGTCTTCTTTTGTGAAGTGTCTGTTCATATCTTTTGCCCACTTTATAATGGGGTTGTTTGTTTTTTTCTTTTCAGCACGTTTGAGTTCCTTGTAGATCCAGGATGTTAAGCCTTTGTCAGACCTGGTGTTGGCAAATACTTTTTTCCCAGTCTGTAGGCTGTCTCCCTGCTCTCTTGATGGTTTCTTTGGCTTTGCAGAAGCTTGTCAGTTTAATAAGGTCCCACTTGTCTATCTTCTCTCTTATGACCTGTGGGTTTCGGGTATTGTTCAGGAATTGTATGCCAGTTCCGATTTCTTTGAGGGTATTTTCCTTCCTTTTCTAAGGTTCTTATGGTTTGAGGTTTTACATTTAGGTCTCTGATCCATTTGGAGTTAACCTTTGTGCATGGGGATAGATAGGGGTCCTGTTTCAATCTTCTGCATGTGGTCAGCCAGTTTTCCCAGCACCATTTACTGAATAGGTTCTCCTCTCCCCAGTGGTAGGTGGTGGGGGCTTTGTCGAAGATGAGTTGGTTGAGAAATTGAGGTTTTGCTTCTGGAATCTCAATTATATTCCATTGATCTATATGCCTGTTCCTGTACCAATACCAAGCTGTTTTGATGATTGTAGCTTTATAGTAAAGTTTGAAGTCTGGTAATGTGATACCACCTGCTTTGTTTTTTTGCTGAGGATTGTTCTGGCTATTCTTGGATGTTTGTGTGAAATGAAATGTGGTATGTCTGAGGGAGGACCCAAAAACTGGAGTTTATTTATAAAAAGTGTATTTATTACGTGTTTAAACTTCAGTCATCTTCAAAGTACTCCCCATTTGATGCCATACACCTATCAAGACACCTTTTTCCCACTGATCAAAATGGTTTTAGAACTTGTCAATTTTGATGTTTTTAGTGCTTCTGTCATTTTTTTGTTTCACCCTTTCCACATCGGTAAAATGTTTCCCTTTGAGGACTTTCTTCATCTGGGAAACAGATTTTTTCATCTGGGGCACTGGGGCTCACACCATTTTTGGTCAAAAACTGCTGAACACTCAGTGCGGTGTGGGCAGGTGTGCTTGTAAATCACCCATCATGAAATGGGCAAAGGCATTGAAAGACTCTCCAAAAAAATAATTCACTGAAGTTGAACGCATCCTCTCACAACAATGCTAGCTTGTACACTGATGCCAACGGGTTCCTAGAACACTTACCTGGCGGGGGAAGCCTATACTACAAGGGACCTGCCATCCAAAAGATAATTCCATTTTTTTCTTGGGTTCCCCCCATATTAGTTTGTTAATGGCTGAAATAAGAAAATACTACAGGCTGTAATGACCCCATTTTAACTTATCTGCCTCTTTAATGACCCTATCTCTAAATACAGTTATATTCTGAGCTACTAGGGGGTTAGGACTTCAACACACGAATTTTGGAAGGGACTCAATTCTGCCATGACATGGTACCAGTAAAAAGGTGGTTTGGATGCATGATGACTAGCTGCGTTTAAATCATAAAGATTTCTGTGTTGATTTTCCAAATTGGGAAAGAGTTGCTTGTCCACCATCTGTGTGTAGTGCTAGTTTGGTAGGAAGACTGACCTTGGTCAGCACATTGGTCCAGGGTTATGTATTAAGTAGTTTATTATTTTTTTTTAATGAAACTTCCCAGGCCACATGATGATTGAATTGATGACCTGGACTTAATTAATATGATGGACTATACAGGCTCAGACCTTTTTTGTTACTTTTAGTGTGGCTTGCCAGGAGTAAATGAATTTATTTTCATAAACAACAGCTTAGGGAAGACCTGAAGCCATTCCACACGAGTGTATTAAAGCTGTTTGGTTTTTTTCCCCCTTTAATCACCTCCTATTTTCCTAATGGGATTAGAGTGTGTGTGGTTCCTGCTGTTTTATATACTTTGCTGCCATGTGGCTCATTGGTTTCTTTTTTCATTTATGCTTTTGTGGTTTTGCTGAACAAATGACTTTCTGTGTCATAATGAGCTCCTGGATCTTGCCATGCCCAGCATAAATCCGCCAAATCTGAAACTCCTTGTTGTGGAAGACTCTGGCTTTTGAAATCAGATGCCCAGACCAAGTTGTGGTGCGTGGACTTGGTCCGTCTGTCAAACAGGAAAAACCATCTGTCTGCTAATCTGACAACAGGGGCTTCTTTCAGGGGCGCGGGGAGACTAATTTGTTACTAAAGAGTTTTTCAGGGTACTGAGTAATGGGGAGTATTAGTGAAGCACTAAGCAGGGCTGCAAAGGCTGTGTCAGTTTTTTTTTTGCCAGAGCAACTGGTTGAAAAATGGATTTAGATAAATCAGGAGAATCACTTGGGCTGACTGGAAGCAAGATTAGAAAGAGAAGTTTTCTTTTGTGATTTCGGTGCTCTGCTTTTTATTGCTTAAAAAATCTTTATTGGAGCCTTGCTCTGTGCTCATTAATTGATTTCCCCATTTCTGTATTCATTCATTTACTGAACATCTGTTAGATATGAGGAACTAGATTAATATGTGACCCCTTCCTTCAAAAAGCTCGTGTTAGTCTAGGACTTCTGAAAGCAGCCACCAAGACAGGCTTACACGTGCGAAGATTTTATTAGTGGAAATGCGTCACCTCCTCAGGCACCCAGACTAGAAACTGTAAGCATTATACTCTTCTTTCTTTTTCACTCAAAAAATCCTTCTTCTCCCTCCAGCTAGTCACAAAGTTCTATGATTCTATGCCTGCCCTATCTTTCCTTAGCAGTCCCTTGAACTCCCCAAGTTCAAATATTTCTTATCTCTTGCCTGGATGGTTACAATGGCTTTGTAACTGGCTTCTCTGCCTTGTCTCTTCAGTTTGACCTTCACAACCTGGGTTATCTTCCTCAGCAGCAGTTAGGGTCATGCCTCTACCCTCTTAGAATCTTATCAGTGGATTCCCATTAGCTACAGTTTAGATTCCTTGGCTTGGAGGTTTCATGATTCTCCCAACTGACCCATGCTTCATCTTCCATTGCACCTGTTCACAAACTCTATACTCTTGGCAGCTGGGGCATGTATGCCCTTTCACATCTTTGTGTCTTGTCTCATGTGGTTTCTTCAACCTATAAATCGCTTCCCTGTCTTCTTTGTCTCTTAAAATATTGTGTTGCCCTCCAGGCTTCAGTTCAAAATCCACCATCTTTGTGAAATCCTTTATATCTAGCCAGAAAGAACTGTTCTTTCCTATTGTAAATTATAGCTCTTCTTTATGTTTTTCCATATTGTTGGTGTTCACATTCTCTCTCTCTCTCTCTAGATTGAAAGCTATTGAGTACATCAAGTGCCATATATCTTATTTGTCTTTATATGTAGCCTAGTGCCTCACATATTTCTGCCCACGTACTAGTTGCTCAGTGGGGTTTTGCTGGGTGAACGACCATCATCAGCCAATTGGACTTCTCTCCTGGGAGGTCTTATCACCCACTTTAAGCACAGCATGTCTAAAACTGAGTTTCTGAGTTCTACCCACCCCAAAACTGGTTCTCCTTCCTAACTTCTCTAGTTCTGTCTGATACTGTTGAGTTGCTGCTGCCCAAAGACTCAGACATCCTTGGTTTGTCTCTCGTTTTGCTCATGACACTTGTTAATCCCTGGGCCTTGCAGATTTTACCCAACATATGATAAATATGTGCTCATTTCTGTCTGATGAACCTAGCCCTTATCACTTCATGCTCATCTTTTCTTAGAATTTTAAGTGACCGCACCTGGGTTCCAAGTTCATAGATGTGGCTTAAGAGTAGGTGTATGCTGAACTAACTATAGAACAAAGAACATAGACCAAAATTCTTTGAGGACCAAGAACCATGTCTACATTTCAGTAAGCACAGGCAGGGCCTCACTTCCAAAAGGAGTTTTTGTGATTTTTTTTTCTTGCCATGAAATCAACACATGCTCATCATAGAAAATTTACAAAATATCAACAAGAAAAAAGAAGAAAACAAAGATGACATACAGTCCCACCACCACACATTTTGCTATATCTACCTCCATTTTCTCTGCTTTATTTTGGAGCATGTATATGTTTGTGGGTGTGTTTGTGCACTCACATGTCCTAGCGTGGGTTGCATTTGCCTTTAAGTGACAGAAAACCCAATTACAGTGTCTTACACTAATAGAAGTTACTTTTCCTCACCTAACAAGAGATCTGAAGGAGGGATAGGTTGGCAGGTTCAGTGGCTCATAATGTCAGTGCTGAGTTTGCAGCAATTCCCTTGGCCATTTGCTCCAAAGTTGACGAGGAGGACTGCAGTTCTAGCCATTTAGCTGCATCAACTGCGGGAAGAATGTAGAGGGCGGAAAGGCATTGCCTGTACATTTTTGTCTTGCTTTCATCAGACAGAACTATGACATAGAACCAGTTCTAGCTGTAAGCGAGACTGTGAAATGAACATTTATTTAGCCTTTATAACTTTACCGTACAGAGCTGGAAAGAAATGGTGTTGGTTGGACCAAACTACTGTATCTGTCACAGCCACAACGATACATTCTAATACCCTTCTTGCTAAATATTTCTGTATCATCTTAGAATAATTCCGAGACATGAAATTTATGGATCAAAAAGTTATATGGCCTAAAAAATAAAAGCTTTAAAGAGTAATTATTGGATTGCATGGATAGCAACAATGATCTGTGGCTTTTACTGCATGTGGAACAGACTTGACTTTGGGGATATGATCAGATGTAACTTCATTTTTATTTCTCATTGCCCCTTTAAATTTCACTGGGTGAGGTGGGATGGGGAGTAAATTTCCCTTGCCTGTGATAACAACCTGGGCAGGTTCATGGTTCTTCTGCTTCCTCTTAGGCGGTAGACAACCCAACGGTTATGCCAGTGGCAAACACAGTTCAGAAATCAAAATCTCCAGATCCCAACAATAATCAAATCTCTGAATATAATTAGCATGAGATTGTGTGCCTCCTGCCGCTGGACCCCCACTGTGGCTGACCCCTTGCTACAGCAAAGGCATGTCCTTCTTGATTTGCCTGCTCTCCTGTCTGACTTTATAACTACTGTTCCCAATCTCTGGAGGAGGAAGATAGGGAGGGAGGAGGGGCAGGAAGGATTGCAAAGCTTGTCCTTGAATGAGCCATCTGTGTTACACTCACAGGTCTGGTAGATATTTCTAACTGACTCTTGCTGTCACCGATGTACTGGTGAACTTGTTGGGAACCTCTCTGCCTGGGAACCCCACTGATAATCCCTTGATGCAGGCTAAGAAATTCCTTCCTTCCACACTGCCTTTTTCCCTGCCTTTTGGTATTCTTCTGTGTATCCTCCACATTTTTCCCACACCCTCCAGGGCAGTCCTTTTGGGCAGGATTTAAAGTAGATTCAGGTAGGCTTTCCCTCATGGTCCGCATCTTTTCCCAGTAAACCCTGGAGGTCCAGGCCAATGTGTGCTCTCTCCTGCTGCCACATACTGCTGTCTTCTGTGTGAGGCATGGTGTTCCCTTACTTCGGGATGTTCTTCATGCTCTGAATGGATTAACAGAAACACCCTCTCTAGGCTCATGGTGACAGAAAACAAGTCCGGCTCCCGCTATATGGTAGGGCTAGGGTAGGACTCACAGCAGCTTAATAGTTCTTTTCAAAGCTATTGCTGTACAAATTCCCCCTTTTTCTCCTCTCATGAAATTTTATATTCCCAAAGTAAATAAAGGCCATCGGATGAGGGGCTCAAGAATTAGAAAACTGGTTCCTACATGAAATTCTGCATTGGAGGCTGTTTCATGCTCACTTTGCTATTTGATATCCATGGTATTAGCATCTCAGTTGGAGCAGACAGGAAGAATTTCAGTCTAGCATCTTCTTCAAATGAATCCAAGGTCATGGAGATGACAAACCCTTTGCTATAGACTGAATGCTTATGTTCCCTCAAAATTCCTACATTGAAACCTGATCGCCAATGTGATGGTATTTGGAGGTGGGGCTTTTGGGAGGTGATTATGTCATAAGTCAGATCCTCATGAATGGGATTACTGCCCTTATAAGATCCGAGAGCATTCCCTTGTCCACCATATGAGGACACAGAGAGAAGACAGTTATATATAAACCAGGATATGAGCCCTTACCAGACACCAAATATGGTGGTGTCTTGATTTTGGATTCCCCAGCTTCCAGAACTTTCAGAAATACATTTTTGTTGATTATGAGGTACTTGTCTGTGCAATTCTATCATAGCAGCCAGAACAGAGTGAGATTTCTCCCTTCAAGGTTCCCACTCTCTCTAGAATTGAAAAAATAAAAAGCCAGTGATTGTCTTGGTGGTAGTAAGCATGTGTAATGCTTTACATAATCCAAATGGCTGTGAGAACTGAAAACCAGCTCATACAAGAGGTTAGGCAAATCCTTGCTAAAGAGTATAATGATGCAAACTGTCATTGTCTATTTAAACTTCACAGGAAGAGCTTTATGGAAGAGGCAGCTGGAATTGCTATTTTATTTCAGGGAACAGAGTGTGATGGCTTCTTATGCTTATGGTTGTCTGAAAAGCAAATACACTGGCTGCCTGCATAGCCAGTGCTGGAGGGTGTGTTGAAAGCCCATTAGTGGGTTTCCCCATCGTAAAGGAAGATGTGATTTGGTCTTGCCATGTGGCATTCCAGCAGTTCCTGCAAAGTTTCCACTGTTGAGTTTGGGGAACTTTCTCCATCCTGGGCAAAAAGGTGCCTGCCAAACTCTGTGGCTGGCTTTTTGTCAGGAACGTGGGGGAAAGGGTGGCCTTTGGGGTGGAGAGCTGAAATTGTCTCTGCATATGAGCTCATATCCCATTCCCTTCCCAGGAATCCCACTCAGTTTCCCCATTATCCGTAGAGCCCAATCATCTTCCAAGTCTTGGCTCAATTTCCCCTCCTCCATTGAGCCTTCCTTGATCACTCAACTAGAAGCCATCTTCTTTGAGATCAGACAGCAAAATTGTCATTTACTTCCTTGCATTATTGCTGTGGACCCTGTGTGACAGCATTACTGCTGTTACCTTGTGTGCCTTTTGGGAGGAGCTGAAGGTGCCCATGTGAAAGATAAGAGCCCTGGGGGCCTCTAATTAGTGACAAATGTGAAGCTGTGGGATTCAGCTTTGTTGGATCATTGAGCCTTGTCCATCTTAGCTTGAAAGCTACTGATTATTTTCTTTCGTATTGTTACGGACAATGGATATTAACTGAGCACTGACTGTGTGTGGGGCCCTGAGATATTGAAGAATGGCTGTTACTTGTTCCTGCAAGATCCTGGTCTTGAGGGAAGCCTGGCATGTGTGCACATGTAATGAGATAGAGAATTTCATTCATTCAGTTCTAGAGAGCACATCCTAGCAAGACGAGAATTCAGAGGTTCAAGATGGGCTATCCCTTCCAGGTGGGGGGAGGTTGCAGGGTTGGGGATGTGTGGCCAGAGGCTATCCCTTCAGTAGCAAAGGTGCTGGAGCAGCGAAGGCTGGCATACATGGGAATGGGTAACACAGCAGGCAGGGTGGTTGGGAGAGGGAGGGAATTTGGGCAGCTGCTGTGAGTGGGAAGGTTTGAGGAGAGGGACAGATGTCCAAAGAGGATTTTTAGAGACTTTTCTGTGGATTGTGCAGTATAATCCCCACGTCCCCCTGGCAGTGTCCTTTAAGGAAAATGTGGTAGATTTGAGCACTGACAAGTACTGGTGATGGGAGGTGAGGTTAGCCAGACGGCCCAGTGGCTCACCTATGTGCTAGCTTCTGTATTGCAGCCTGTGTTTCTGGTATTTGGTTAGAAAGTGCTTTTAGCAAAATTTATGCATCCTAAGTGATTTTATTTCACTATTTAATCTCTTTAATATGTTCCATTAGCTAATATTATTTACTTTTGCCTTTTTATCTGTAGTTTTTATTATATTATCTGTCTTTTATGATGTGATCTTAGTGTTTATTTTATCTTGACTATCTTTTATAGCTCTAACATTTTAAGTGCACTGTTCAACTCATCAAATTTATTTTCCAGCATTTTTTGATTTTACTGGTTTCTATTCCAGAGTATTTTAAGCTAATGTTTACTTATGGCTTTTTACTTTTTACTCCTTTTCAAAACTGTTTTTATCCTTTTAGCTTATTTCATCTTATTACTGTCACAGATAGCTGTGCTGATGTCTTGCCTTGTGTGCTGATGTCTGCCTTTTCTTTTTCCCCGGTCCCTGGCAGAGCCTGTGGCCCTAAATCTTTGTGCAAAGAGTGATTGAATGCATGATTCATTCATGTTGAGTCAATCACCGGGTTCCAGCCATATCACCTTCTGAACATTTCAAATCTATCCCTTCATTCGCTCTGTCACTATGTTGGTACAGGCCACCACCATCCCTCACCTAGGGTCCTGCCGTGGCCTCCTGATGGCTCCTGGCTTCTCTCTTCTCCCTTTCAATTTACTCTCCACCCTACAGGACAGAGATATATTTAAAATGTAGGAAAAATATCCAAACACCCTTCCACTTAATTTTGGCTACTAAATTAGGATAGTTCACATTTTTAAAACAGAATGCAAATTTAATAGAACCCTCCCAGATCTTATGTTTTATAATTCATGCTATTAAAAAATATTTCTAACTAATGAAAACTTAAACTTACACACAAAAATAGAGTGGATAATATTATGAACCCCCAGGTACCCATCACCTGTCTTCAACCATTATGAACATGCTGGTCACCATTTTTTTCATCAGTCCTCCTTTTTGTTTTTATGTTTTGATTGAGTAGCATATTTTCATATTTTGCAATTCCCAGACATCATGACATTTTAGTGCAGTTGTTCTTAAACACAAATCTGGACTTGTCACTGGCCTGCCTAAAGCCTGTCTGTGTCACTCCAAAACCTCCAGATTGGGTGTCGACTTTACAGTCTGCACCCACCAGCCTCAGCTTCACTGCAGCCTGGTCTATCATTTCTCATCTTTCCCAAGTCCAGGGAATCCCTTGCTTCTCCAAGAACTGCTGTCCTTGCTCTGCCTGCAGCCTTTGTACCAATATCTTAACAGCCCGGAGTGTTCAATCTCTCCCATTTCTCCCATCCCTATACACCTAGATCTGGGCTTCGAGTTCCTGGGATCTGGGAAGCCATCCTGATGGCCCTTCTCTGACACCTTTCCCTACTACCTAGTTCCCCTGTGACACCCTAGATACTCCTATTAATTACGCAGAACTAATTACACTTTTGTAATTACCTGTTTGCATATGTATTTCCCTCCTAGACTCTGAGCTCCTTGAGGGCAAGATGTTTATTTCTCCTCCACTTTTAATTATGGGAAATAATAAATGGAGGGGTAGCTGATGGCGTCCTCAGGGATGTTCTGGCTGCCTGGGATTGGGATGCTCCAATTACCCTCTGTCACTCATTCATGGTACATTTCACCATTCATTGTCATTGGCATGTCACTATTCATTGTGCTGAGCCCAGGACAACTTTGGTAAGAAGGGAGGGCAAGACAGAAGCATCCACGGCCCCACCCTCCATACTTTCATGCCAAGTTGGGGACTTTCTTTTTTTAAAGAAATTATTTTAATTTTAGAGTTGTGGGGTACATGTGAGGATTTGCTACATAAATAAGTTGCATGCCGGTGGGGTTTGAACTTCTAACGGGTCCCTCTGTCCTCCTGATACAGACCTGGGTCCCAGTGTGTTGCTGAGTGCTCCCCATCCCTCCTGTCTCCCTCCTTTCCCTAGCAGTGTGTCTGTCATTCCCACTCTTTTTTTTTGAGTTGGAGTCTCACTCTGTCGCCCAGACTGAGTGCAGTGGCATGCTGGAGTTCGGTGATCCTTCCACCTCAGCCTTCCAAGTAGCCAGAACTACAGGCGCGCGCTACCACGCCCAGCTAATTTTTTATTTATTGTAGAGACGAGGTCTTGCCAAGTTGCCTGGGTGGGTCTCGAACCCGCGGGCTCAGGCAATCCACTTGCCTGGGCCTCCCAAATTGCTGAGATTACAGGCTGAGCCACCGAGCCCAGCCATGTCGTTTCCACTCTTGTGCTCACGTGACCAGGTTGGGAACTTTCTGACACATGCAAGAACTCTGCAGGCCCCATGGTGTAGGGCTACCCTGTGCCAGTGTCCCATCCTTGTCCTGGAACCTGGGAGTTTGGGGGCATGGGTGGGTTCTGCACATGCAGGAGGTGACAGGCAGAGACACAGACCGGCTCTTCGTACAAGATATCCAAGGCTGCCCTCTGGAAAGTCGGTCAGTAAGTCTGACAAACAGCTCTCAGGTCTCTGTGGAATTGCTTTTTGTTAGAGGCATAATCGCCGGACTGCTTGCTGCTTTAGCCTTTGTGTAAGAACAGAGCGTGTTTCTTCAGTGGGGCTGTATCTTATCCATTCGCCTTGCACATATTTATATCTGGATGGATTCTGTGAGGCCAGTAAATGGTCTCTCTGCTTTTCCAAGATAGGGCAGATTTTTATACCCACACATAATTTCTTTTCTGAGAATATTGTCCAAAAACTAGGTCATCTATTGTAAAGGAAATTAGGCAGTAATTAAATTTAACTGGAAGTTATAGTATTAGTGGTTTTATTTTAGAGAGAGTGTGCCTCCCTAATTACTTTATTGCTCCAGTTACACTGGTTGGTTTTTATTTTGGTGGGGGAGGTAAGGGGTGGCAGTGGAAAAGGTATTTAGTAAGTTAGATGATGAATTCTGGACTTGAATTTTTAATTGGCGGAGTCTCACCTCCAAGGGCGAGTTTTCTTTCCTTTGTGCCCTTTTCAGGTCTACCTGACAAAAACCTACTCAGTTTCCAGTGCAGTCATTCAGCTCAGCCGCCTCGGGTTATCTTTTGACAAAAGAGCCGTGTGGACAGTGAGTACAGGCTAGGAAAAAAGCAACTGATTTCGGTGGGTTCTTTTCATGCATGTGGTCTCTGGTCACAGCTGGATGAGACATAAGTGATCTTCAATGTATCTGCCTTCTTCATTTTCCCAATTGGAGAGGACATAGAGAGGGAAGCCCTGCAGAAGGCCAGGTTGCTAGGTGAGTGGCAGAGCTTGTTGGAGAATCAGGTTAGGCGATGCTCCACTCAGTGACCTGTTGCTTGACACCTTTGATGGGGAGCCCTAAGGTCAGGAAAGCTGGGAAGAGTTGGCCCTGACTGGGATTCAGAGTCATGTGTTCATAGGAATTGCTGAGTGACAGGACAAGCTTGAAGACTGGCGGTTCCTCATTACATGGGCCACGTGGCCTCATCTCGTTTTTTGTGGCACACTAAGATTCATTGAGATCACTCAATTCCGGGGAGCAGTCCTGAAGTGCCTGGGGATTGCCACTTGCTTTCTACCCTGCCGCTCACTACAGATGTCCTTGACACAAGGCTATCTTCCTCTCCTTCCTTTTTCTTAAACATTCTAGATGATCAACCAAGGAAAGACCACTAAAGTTCCCCGAGCTTCTCTTTCATCCTCTCTGGCTTCTTCACTGAGTGCTGTTATCATTAGTGATTGTGAGGAAAACCTACTGTGAAACCCAGAGCTTTTTGTGTTCCTTAAAAAAAAGTAATTTATTTCTTCTGAAAGCCCACAAATATGGTCCAATGTACCCTTTCCTAATAAGTGCTTTTCATGCTGACGAACTCTTCCTTAATTAGGTGGTGCGTGGTCCAGGCAGCAAGCCCAGTGAAGCAGCTCTCATGTCTTCATGTGGAAGTCACCCATTCACCGGAGCTGGTGACGAGCTTCCAATTGAATCCTTGTCCAGTGATGACTGTGCCTCAAAGTCCTAGCTCGGCATGGTCCATGAGAGGTCCTTGTAAAGCTGACGGTTTATATGAACAAGGAGAAAATCATAAATAGCAAAATAAGAGTTCAGCTCAGGAAATTTTGTAAAGAGCAAGGAAGGATCCCACAGAGCACATTTCAGCCGGTTAATAAGGAAACCAAGTGCAAAGGGTTCGCATATAACTTGTTCCCACACTATATCAATATATAATTACCACATATTTTCCAATCTGCCCCCGGGAGACATGGCAGGTAAAATAGATTGAGAAGAAAATAATGGTTCTTGCTGCACAATTTATTAGATTGATATCTGTTAATACTTGAGCAGGCTCCTTGCAGGATGAATAGAAAGCCCCGAATGCTCCAGTTCAGTCGAAACAAAGTGGCTGTTTAAGCTCTTTGTTCTTTTCAATGCCTGCTGCATACAGGCCTGCACAGAGAGAGCAGAGCATGTTCATTTATTGGGACTGCCTGTCTGAGGGGTTGGAGTCCTGCTAGACTTGCCCAGGGGAGGGGAAGCCTTATGTGTTATTTGAAAAACTGACTTGTCTCCATTCCCTCCTACGAACCTCTCACCCTAGGGGCAGAAACTGGAGACTTCTTCCCTACTGAGGATGCTGGGACCTTGGCAGGGGCTCTGTGGTGCCAGAAGTAGAGTCATGCAGGCTACTTACAGTCAGACGAAAACAGTCTCGAAGCTCGATTTTCTCTCCCTCTTTTTTTCCCTTCCTTATAAAGAAAAGATAGTTGGAAAGCAGAAATATAGCCACTTAGGATCCCACTACCTTTTTTTTTGCATATTACCTTTTGGTTTTTGTTCTTGTGAAAGTAATTTGTTTTATAGTTACAATCAGTGTACACATGCTTTTTGGAATTCTGATCTTTTCTTCCACATAATATATCACATTTCCCCAATGTTTTATTTACAGTTCACACCAGTTATTTAAAATTAAGACCGCCTAACATTTCATCATGGCAATATATCAGTATTTAGGTAAGCACGGATGTGTCTGTGAGGGGCCCAGCACAGTGATGTTCATTGATTTATTAATACCTTTGTTTGTGTGTTCATTCATTGGATAAACATTGATGATCTATTCTGTGCCAGTTATTGGAAAGAAGGAGGTAAGTAAGACATGGCTCTTGCCTCTCAGGAGCTCCCTTGCTAGTGACATGTAGGCATGGGAAGGCCATTCAGGAGACAGCTCTGTGTACTCTCTGTGGCTGCAGGTCAGCAGTTTAAAGGGTGGAGGAATGGTTTCCCTTGGAGTCATCGAGGAATGCCTGGGGGTCATGCTTGAATGGGCTTGGCAGACAAGTGGGGGTTCAGTAGATGCAGGTAGGGACAACAAGTGAGGAGGACATGAGACAGCATGATTTATTCTGACTTGCATGAATATGTGTTGTTGTCCAGATTGGGACACTATTGAGAACAAAGGGAGGTGCTGAGAACAAAGGGTGTATACTGCACCTACTCCTGGCAAATCAGATGTATGGACATTCTTAGTGGAATCCTCTTCTCAGAGCCACAGGTGTAGCAGGGTCTGGGGGCAGAGTGGGGGTGCTTGTTAAAGCACAGTTTTAAGGTACTACCCTTCTCTCATTAGGTAGAGAAGTCTAGGAATCTACATTTTAACAAGCACCAGCTGATTTTGATACAGAGATTTCACAGATCATGTGTGTGTGCATGTGTATAAATATATACATAAAATATATATGTAGATATATATACACAAACATATATAAATTATTAGAAACTCACTTATATTTATTTTTAAGACATTTTACTATGGAAATCTTTCCAAAGACACAAAAAGAGAGAGCAGTATCAAGACCCATTTTCTGCTCATCCAGCTCCAGCAATTAGCAACACATTTTCCTAATCTTTCTCATCTGCTTATCCTGGTACTTTTTAAATACACACTGGAGTATTTTAAAACAATTATCAGACATTATACTTCCCATATCCAATATGAACTTTTTTCATTACTGTTATATCCTTATCACACCTATAAAAATGAACGATTATTAATATTCTCCAATATGCAATCATTTTTCAAACTTCTTTAATTGCCTCAAAAATGTCTATTTAGATTTAGTTTGTTAAATTCCAAAAAGACCCACACACTGTATTTGGTTGTAATATTTCTCAAGTCTCTTTTAAGAAATTTTTCTCCCCTGTGCTATTTATTTATTGAAGAAATGAGTCATATGTTCTGTATAATTTCATGGATCACATTTAGAGTAATACTGATGTAGTTCTTTTTAATTAGGTTATTAGCTCTGTTTCTGGAGGATTCTGCGATGGCCTTGGTTAGTCTTTATATGAACTCTTAACTATCAGGGGTGAAGACGTCAGCCGCATGATGAACAAAATTTTAAGAAAACGTTGTCTATTCATATTCTCATTCATTGTTTATTCATTCATTATTCATATTTTTTTCAACAGATGGTGTTAACATGAGATAGTTGCACTACAGATTCAATGATATAAAAGAAAGTTCCCATCTTCAAGGAGTGTGAAATCTAGCCAGGGCAGCAAAAGTGCAGTAAAGAATTCTGGATGCTGGGTCTTATCCATCTAGGCATGGAAGGAGGAGGTATCTGGAAATAGTTATGATTTTCCCCACCTTTATATATTTTTTACTTTGTAATATCTATCATGGTTTTTAGTTTTTAAAACCATGATATATATTTAAACAGAGCTGAATGCTTACAGGGTTGGTAATTTCTGATCTCTTTAAACCTCAACTTCAGAGGTCATAAATATCAGCAGTTTGGTGTGTGTCTATCCATATATTGAGCTGAATCTTATAAGCAAAGAGGGTCTTCTCCAAGTAGCCAAGGCAGATGAGGGCTTTTCTTAGGAGGACGTTATTGCTTAGAAGGATTCCCTTTATCCCTTGGGCACCAGGAAGTTCTGAAGGACTGAGCTAGAGAGAAGCACCCTTGGATCTATGCTGGGACTTAACATGGCCATAGGGTGGTCTAGGGTTGATGAAGAGCCCATGAGCCAGGCTGACGGCTGTAGGAATGGAGAGAGACACACACACACACGGCAAAGAGGGTTATAAGTGTCCTTTCCTCCCTGAGAGACTCTTATTCTCACTACAAGAAAAATGGCATTTGCCAGTCACCACCTCTGCTTCACACGCTACCAACCAAGGGTGTTCACTAAGTGTGCTTGAGCGGCCCTTCAATGGGTGACGACGGCTGCTGACAAGCATGGCTCTCAGGAGGGTTCTGTGGTGGAGGCCAGGTCCAGCAGGACCCATGACCATGAACTTGTAACTAACAAGTACAGGAGGGGAGCAGTAGGTGGTGTGTGCCACTCCTGCTTAGATGCCATGAAGGCTGGTGGCCAGGATGTGATGCTGTACGTACGAGTTGAGGAAGCAGCATTGGGGATAAAAGTATAAACCTTGGAGTTGGAAATATCTAGGTTCAAACCCTGGCTTCACCAACTGTGTGATCTTGGATGAGTGACTAAATTCTCGGGACCTCCAGCTTTTGCCTCTGTGAAGTGGCATTGATACCTGCCCGATCAAGCCCCAGGGATAATAAAATGAGAGAATGCACCCAAGCCTTTGTGCAGTATGTGGCACATGTGAGTGAGATGGTTCTTGTTATTATATCATGGGTTTCTCCCAAGGCTGTGAAGCAGGATAGTCTTGAGATCCTGTGGCCCTCGGGGAATCCTGCCCTGTTGTTGAAGACCCAACAGCGAGGGGGCCGCTAAGAGTGGATGGCTTCTGTCTAGCGCCACCTCCCCGCTCTCCTTTATCAGGTGTAGCCCTCCTTTTTTAAATCTCCCAAGCTGCTGTTGCTCTATGTCATATGCTCTACCCCTGCCATGCGGTCTTTGATGTGTGTTTTAATGAGATTTCACCCAGGGAAGGGCCCAGCTGTGAAGCTTGCATTTCATATTTGCCTGCCTGTCAATCTATCAGTCCCGGTAGTGATGGGCACCCGCCGTGTCTCACTCAGCCCTGGGCTTGTCATGATCCATGCCTTGGCTCCCAAAGGGACACCGTATTTATAGCATCTTGTCTGTTTGTCTCCTGCCTTAACCTTGAAATGGTGGCTTTGACTGATTTTTGTTAACCCTGCCTGGAGAACAGACTGCCGATTCTTACTATTCCTTTCTCCCTCTGTTCCATTTCTCTGCAAATGGAACCTCTTTATCTCCAGGGAAGAACTTTATCATCTCCATTCACTAGCAACCTGATTGAAAACAATGCCTGTCGGGGTGGCAGGCTATCTGGAAGTTGAATATGCCAGGGGTTCCCTCCAGGTCTGTTTTTCCTGAAGCAATTGATTGTGCCGGGAACTGGGGAGAGGAGGAAATGCTAAATAGTCATCTTTTTCCTTGGGGTGGAGGGGTGTCAGCTTTGTTAATAGTAAATCATTTTGATGCCGCTTCTTGCTTGGCATTTTCTGGTGTTCAGCAATTCTTTCCGATTCCAGAATTCTGGGATATTAAATCAGGGCCCTTGTTGGCCTCGCCCACTTGGATGTGAAGATTTGCTGGGATAATGTTTGGAGGCAGACATGTAGCTAAAGGGAGAGCAGTGGTGAACAGCACATTCTTTAGTAACTTCTTGTAATTATTTTTAAGATAATGTGTCAACAAGATCGTTGTTAAGACCATGTTGGGAACCTTTTGGGAAGCGATGTGAACTAAGAAATGGAAACATCAGTGTAGATGGGCAGATGAAGAAAGAAGGAAGCCTATGGGAGAGGGACAGCTTATTGAAGTGCCAGTTTCTCCCACCAACCAAGGACACAGGCATGGCCGTGGTCTCTGTCCACACCTTTGCAGGTACCTGTTTTTGACGATGGTCTTTATCCCTGTGTTTTTGTAAACATTGAGACACAGTCAGTTTTCTTTCACAGCAGCTTGACTTAAACCTGGCATTTTGTATAATCCCCAGGTACTGGAGAGTTCAACAGAGAAGGAGAGGAAGGGGCACATCAGCTGCGAAAGGCAGAACATCTAACTTTGGGTATTGACAGTTTTCTGTGGTGGTCTATGCACATGGGCCCTCAAGCATTGGGATAATTTGTTTACTAACACAATATTTTCTTTATAGAAGAGGGGGTTTTCAGGGTCAGTCACACACCGTGATCGGAAAAAGCACCATCTACCCCAGCCCAAGTTAATGATGCAAATCCCCTCAGCTGTCCCTTGGCCATGGGGTGCTGGTAATCGTTAGTTAGTGTTGAGTACTTATGCTGTGGTAACAAACAATTTTAATCACACACACACAAACCTTCCAAGTTTCTTTGGTTTAAAATAACTAAGGTTTATTTCTTGTTCTGGCTCAGACTGCTTGCCTTTTGCAGGCCATGGGCCACTGCTTTTACTAGGAGCACTCAGAGCCCCAGTTGACCAAGCAGCCACCATCTAGGAAGTTGCTGGTACCTGTGTCAGAGGAAGAGAGATCTGGAGGGTCTTGCATTGGTAATGAAGTGCTCCAGCTTAGAGGTGAAGGGGATCAGAATATGTCTTCCCAAATAGCTACTTTGGTATAAGGATTATTTTGAGCTGAAGTTAATTAAGAAACAGCAGAGAGAGGAGGAACCCATTGCCCCCTTTCTTTCTAAAAGCAGGGTATAAGTTTTCCTTTGTGAAGGCATCTCCCCTCTCCTCTTCCATACCAGGAGAAGAACAACACTTAATCACCAAAGACCTACAACTGGAGACTCACAGAGTGAATTCTGCATAACAAACCTTACTAAAATAACCCTTTTCTTACATTAGTTTCTCTCATATATTTATCTTCCCACAATTTACAGTCCCTAGCAGCCCAAACCCCTTTTATTTTGTCTTGTCACTTTTTTACAATGTATTGCCCTTGGCTAAAATGGTATATAAGTTCTCAAGCCTTCATTTCTTTTCTGTGATGCTCCTGTGTGCATGCAAAATAAAGTGTTTCTCCTGTTAATCTGTCTTTTGTCAGTTTATTCTCAGGCCCCAGGCACTGAATTTAAGAGAATAAAGAAAAGTTTTTTTCCCTCTTCTATAGAAGTGACATCATGTCATTGACTAGAGGTAGTCACATGGCCACACCTGTGTCTAGAAGTTGGAGAGACAGAAATAAGTGCCAAACATTATTCATGGCTACCATAAAGGACCTTTGCTATCTTTTCCTGCCCACTGATGATACTAATAGCAATCACGTTTTGTGAAATGTTTATTATATGTTAAGCACTATGCCAACTGCTTGATATAAATTGTCTTTATCTTCACAACAGTCTTATGAAGTAGATACTATTCCTATTTCCCTTATTTGACAAAGAGGGAAACTGAGGTAAACAGAGGCTTAATAACTTACTGAGGTTAGGCAGCACATGGTAGAATCTGGATTCAAACTCCTGAATCTGTCTTCAGAGCACCAAGTTCCCACCACCATAATTTGTTGCCTCTCTGATCTGAGTTGGAGCCATTAGAACTATCAAAGATAGTCTAAAAACACTGAACTTTTAAAGAAACATGAGTCAGTGTCTCAGTATCTTCTCTCCTAGAAAACTCCTTAGTTGCTATGCAAATTTGCCGAATTTCTACCCAGAGGTCTTTAGCATCACATATCAAATGGTAAGGGAAGTGTGGTGGATAATGAGATGGCAATTTTCAAGTTCAAAGAATATTTTATTTTACCTAAATGAAACAACAGCCATAACATATAGCATTTATGAAGAACTTACAATGTGCTAGATTCATTGTAAGTCTGTTCATTAATTTAATCCTCATAACACTTCCATGAGATATAGGCATGATTTTTACTCCCACTTTACAGATAAGGAAACTGAGGCACAGAGAGACTGAGTTAGTTGCCTGTGGTCATATGACTGGTAAGAGAAGAGTCAAACTTTTTGGAAAGGTATGGGATTGAAAATGGTTGGATTTTATTTTCTTGCCAACCCCTTAACATAGTATCCGATAATGAATGAGAGTATCAGCTCTTTCATTAGAATGTGTTTCTTTTTTGGTTTTTTTTGTTGTTGTTGTTTTTTTGAATTGGAGTCTCACTCTGTCGCCCAGACTGGAGTGCGGTGGCCGCTCCCGGCCACCGCAGCCTCGATCTGCTGGGCTATTACAGGCATGCGCTACCACGCCCAGCTGAATTTTTGATCTATTGTAGAGATGAGGTCTCGCTGCCCAGGTGGGTCTCGTACCCACGGGCTCAGGCAATCCACTCACCTCAGCCTCCCAAAGGCGCAGGGTTACAGGCTGAGCCACCGGGACCGGCTTGGATGTGTTTCCTTTTAAATTTTTATTTCAATGGCTTTAGGGGGGTACAGATGATTTTTGGTTACATGGATGCATAGTATAGCAGCAAAGAAGTCTGGGCTTTAGCTGCACCCTTCACCCCCACCTGCTCACACTGTACCTGATAGGTGATTTTTCATCCTTACACCCTCACCCCTTCTGAGTCTTCAATGTCCATTATGCCATAGAATATTCTGGATGCGATGCTGAGTTCTTTGTCTCATTGCTCACAATGTTTACTTTGGTCACAATTAAAGTGATGCCCATCAGACTTCTCCACTGTTGTTACCATTTTCTCTTTCATATTGTGTGATGAGAAACTTTGAGATTATGTAATTACACTCCTTATTAAACCTTCTATTTATTGTTCGCTTGTTTCTTTGTCCATCCATCCATTCATCCACCCATCTGTTGTCCATACATCCATCCATTCACCAACCATCCATTCATCCATCCATCCATCCATCCATTTGTCCATCCATCCCCATCCATTCATTCATTATCCATTCATCTATCCATTTGTTTACATGAGTATAGGACTCATGGTTTTCTATTTTATTAAATGGGCTACAGTACATTACTGTCATTATCACTGTACTCAAATTGTCTCAGATTGGGGAAATGGAATTTGTTTTGAGCTTGCTTCTGTGTCTTTTTGACACGTTCTCATCATTTATTGAGGCTTTCTGGTGCAGCAAGATATTCCAGGATCATGTTTAATTTTCTCTACCCCAGCCCTGGAGTCAGCTGTTTCCTAAGGAGCCCTAATTTTATTTTATTTTATCTTTTAGTAGCAAATAATATTTATAAATCAAGACCTGGGCACTAGGTGTGCTCATTGCTACTAAGTATGACTGCTTCCAGGTCCACTTAGTGGACACACCTAGGAACTATATACACCATTTTTATACCTAATTTGTTTCAACATCCAGTTATACATATTGAAAACCATGAGTTCACACTGAGCTTGCCAATTCCAGTCCAACAGAGTTTATTCTAGTTTTCTCTTTTTCTGTATTTGTAGCTTCCTGCCCTGATGGCGAGAGATCCTCTTTCCACTCTCTTTGCTATGTTATTTGTTTGATCACCATGGCTGCCCCACCCTGTGTGGACACCTTCCCATCCTGCTGGGCACTGACACTATACAGATCCCTGTCACTGCTCTGGCCTGCTAAGATGCCCTTCACATCTTTTGTGCATCTTCTGCTGCCCTTGGCCCTCTGCCTGGGTGTCCTCTTCACCCCACTTGGGCCACTTTCCTACACAGATAATGTAGGATGTCCTCTTCACACCATACTCGGCCACTTTCCTACACAGATAATGCCATTTCCCTGCTCAGACTCTGACATCTTGGGCTGGGTTGCCTCTCATACACACCAAGACCCACCTCCTCTTCCAGCTAGGGCTTTGATTCCCTGCAACACCACCCTTCTTGCTCCACTGAGGCTCCAAAATCACACACTGGGCCAGGTCACTGCTCCTTCTCCATCTCTCATGAATGCCTTCCTCACTGCACCCGGGCTCCTACAAGTGTCAGGATATGCCCCCTTTCCTCTCCTCCTCTCTTAAACATGGGGGTGTCCTCTTCACCACGGGAAGGCTCCAACACCCTACTCTCAAATTCTACGAACTCCTCTCCCATCCAGGGCTTTTGGATTGAATTGTTTAGGACAGAATGGGAAGGGGAAGAGGAGAAGGAAGAAGAGGAAAATGCAGTGAGGCTTTAATATACATCTGAAATCTGCTTCTTTATCCACAGTACTAGTAGAATTCACCATATTTCTAAGCTCATAACAGCTTTTTAAAGCAAACAACTAATTGAGTTACCTAATGTAACTCGGCCTGCTGCACAACTGTTAACCTGGGATTTTGTTTTCAGTTGATTATACTGTTTCTAGGATTCCATATTTTATATTCTTTGTAATTATTATTTTATTAGCTTTCGTGGTGCATATTATCAATTAATTTTTTAGAAAATGTTTATGAAAGGTGAATTTTTTGAGTTAATGTTTATCTGAAAATCTCTTTTATTTTGTTCCTGAACTTGATTGATAGTTTGGCTCAGTACAGACTTTTATGTTTAAAATCATTTTTTCCTTCTGATCTTTGAAAGCATTGTTTCATTGTTTTCTAGTATCTCAAGTAGCTATAAAATATTGTCAATTTTTAAATCGTAATCTATTTATTGCTGGCAAACTATTTTCCCCCTCATTCTGAATTTTGTTTTCAGAATTAATGTTCTAAATATTAGGAGAGTTGTGACAACTTTAAAAAATGTTATCTCTGTGATTTATTATGATTTTAATATTCTCAAACTTTCAATGGAAGTTCCTTTCCAGAATATCCATTGAATGTATATGGCCTTTTTGAATTGATCCTCTTTTTTCTCTTCTTTTCTAAGCTTTGCAAAATAAATTTCTCTATTTTAATAAACAACATAAGCCTGAGCAGCGGCATTTCTGCTAATTCACTGTTCAATATAGTAATTTATTCAATGTTTTCTTCCAACCATTCTTCTGAATATTTTATTTCAGCAATAATATTTTTGATTCTATTAATTGTTTTTGGGTGATTCCGTTTTTAGAAGTATGATCTTATCTGAAAATAATATCTTCTTTGACACTAAATAGCTATTTTTAATCCTTTTGAACATTTTCTTGAATTAACAGGTTCTTCAAGTTACATTTTATACTAGTTCGTCTTGGTCTTTTTAATGGTTTTTCCGTTCTTTCTGAAAGGTCTGGTAATCCTTGGTTATACGTTTGTATTTATGATAGAAGGGCTATGTTGATTAATGGATAGTTAGGCAGATGTCCTCTGTCAGACAGAATTGAATGAGAACTGAGAGTGTACCCTGTTTATATGGGCAGGGCTTGTCCACTGGAAGCCTTCACTTTGGAATGTATAAACAAGTACCCGAAAGCAGGCAGCTCCCCTGACCTCTGGTGGACTTACCTTTGGGCTGCCAGTCTTCCTGAGAGCCCCATCCTGCACTGCTTGGATGGGTTATTTCTTCTGAAATATTTCTGTGACTGCAGTCCAGCTACCTGCACAGTTCTTCAATTAGTGACTTCAATTCCTGTTCCTCATCTCACTTCTGTTCTGAGTTCCTGCTGACTTGAAAGGGTTTCTCCATGAAGAAATGCTCCGTGCTCCATTGCATCCTTCTTTGGTGGGTACTCCAAACAGTTGCATTTCTCCTAATTCTTCCAGTTTGACTTTCATCTTTCAGAAACTACAAGTCTTAGCACTTTAAGGAATATATTCCTTTTCTTACTGCCATTACAATCTATGTTAGGTTAGGAGGAGAAACTTGTGAGTTCAGCCTGAAATTTTGATGATGAAAAGAGATTTATTCATTTAATTTTATGGTTGGCTGGAGTATCTCTTCAAATTTTTTAATTATATGAAGGTTTTATTTTGTAAAACCGTGTGCATCTAAGAATGCCTTTATACTGTTTTCACACAAAAAAGTTGGGTATATAATTCTTGGCTCAAAATTATCCTTGAAATTCAGCACATATAGTTCCATGTCCTATTTCTGTAGAGAATTTGAGGTCAACCTAAATATTTTTCCCTCTAAGGGGTCCCCCTTCAGCTTGTGTTTCTTTTACAGTACATGTGAGACTCTTAGCCTCATTTAATTGTTCAAAAATTTAGCATGTTGAGACTAGATGTGGGCCTCTTTTAAAGTTATTTTTCCTGAGGTGCAATTATGTTCACCTGCAAAGCTTGGAACATAGTAGGCACTCATTAATAGCAAGTAAATGAATGAATGAATAAATAATTTCAACTTGAAATCTCAGTTTCCATTCAGTTTAGGAATGTCTTCTTTTATTATATCTTTAATATTCTTTTTGTTTCAGTTATGTTTTCTTCCTCATGAGCTGTTACAATTCTTGGTTTTGTTCTCTTTGTTGTTGATTCAATTTTATATAGTGTACTTCTGTTATTTATTACCTCTGTTGTGGGTGTAAGTTCTTTTATTGCATTCTAGTATCCTTATCATTTTCCCCCAAGTTATTATTTTCCTCTCATTCTGTTATTCTTACATCTCAGTCTTCAGCCTTTCTTCTTGAAGTTTTTTTTTTGTCCTGTTCCACAAAAAGTATATCTCTAGACATTCTAATAAAGATGCTTATTTTAATAATTTTCTTCTGGTTTTAGTAGTTGTCAGTTTGTGCTACTATAACAGAGTGCTACAGATGGGGTAATTTATACAGGATAGAAATGCATTTCTCTCAGTTTTGGAGACTGGAAATCCAAGATCAAGATGCCATCAGATTCAGTTTCTGGTGAGGGCTCACTCCTTGCTTCCAAAATGGCCCCTTGTTGCTGTGTCCTCTGGATAAAAGCAACACTGTGTCCAGGAAAAAACAGAGGGCAGAAAGGACCACCTAGTTCCCTTCAGCTCTCTTAGAAGGTTGTTAATCTCATTCATGAGGACTTCATTCTCATGGTTTAATCATCTCCTAAAGACCTCACCTCTTAATACTATCACATTGGCGATTAAGTGTCAACCCATGAATTTTGGTGGATATTCAGACCATAGAAGAAGTAAATCATTTTCAGAGGTGCCCATTTTTCCTTAGGTCTTTAGCATGACTACCCCTTTTTCTATAGTAGTTTTTCATAGATCTCATTTCTTACCATTCTGCGATCAAAGAGGAATCTAAATAGAGTCAGTATTTATCTACAGAGAGCTCAGACTTTGGCTCAGTCTGTCTACTTGGGTGAAGATCATATCCCTTTCTCAGTGAGGGCTGCATGTGCACAACCCCTACCATCAGCCTTGGTATTATCAGGGCTTCCTCTATGACACTTCTCCTGGCTGAGGTGGTATTCTCTCCGTTCTTGTCTGTTTGACCCAGCAGCCACCTGAATTTCTACTTTTCTTTATTATGCTCTTGATATTTCACTTGATTTTGTCCCCCAGAATTTAATTTGCTAATACTACCTTCCCCACCCTGAATTCTTCTATCTTCTCTCTGGCTGTTATTTGGAGTTATAGCCTTCAATTTTGTGTGTACAGAATGACTGCTAATTTAATTTGTGCAACCACGTTCACAGCAGCATTATTAATAAAAGCTGGAAGCAGCCCAAGAGTTCATGAATGGATGAATGGATAAGCAAAATGTAGTATATACGTACAATGGAATATCAATCAACCTTAAAATTGAAGGAAATTCTGACATGTGCTACAACATGGGTGAGACTCTAAGACATTGTGCAAGGTGAAATAAGCCAGTCACAAAAGGACAAATTCCACTTTTATAATAAAACATAAAACAATCAAATTAATAAAGATAGGAAGAAGAGTGGTTGTGGCCAAGGGATATGGGTGGGGATTGGGAAGTTATTATTTATTGTGTCTGGAGCTTCCTTTTGGGAAGGCAAAAAAGTTCTGGAGATGGATGATGGTAATGGTTGTACAACTAGGGAACAGACAGTACAGAAAATGTATTGTCAGCAATGATGGTAGTAATGGTTGTACAACAATGTGCATTCTCTCTCTCTCTCTCTCTCTCTCTCTCTCACACACACACACACACACACACACACACAAACACACACACACCACACACACACTTTTTGTGCTTTGATCATTCAAAAGCCCATATAAATTTTTGTCATAATCTTTTGTCTTCCGCCTCCTAAAAATCATTTTTAAAATTATTATTATTTTTTATTATAAAGATACAGAGTACAATCCAGGATTAAGTATACAAACATTGATTATGCAGTTATCCTTGTTGATAAGGTATGCCCCTCCCTCCCCTAGCAGTTTCCCTCAACTGCCAATTTCACCTCCCTTCCCTGACAGTTTCCCACTACTGTTCATCGCTTTCTAATAGTATTATAATTACTCAAGGTTCGCTTATGAGTGAGAACGTATGGTCCTCTGTTCTTTGTTTCTGTGATACATCACTGAGTATGATCGACTCCAAATCCATCCAAGTTGCTGCGAAGTCCACATATTTGTCCTTCTTTATGGCTGCATAATATTTCATTGTAAATATGTACCGCATTGTTTTTATCCAGTCTAACTTCGATGGGTAACATTGTTGGTTCCATGTTTTTGCCATTGTGAATAGAGCTGTAACAAACATGTGTGTGCAGGTATCCTTTTGGTAGAATGACTTGAGTTCCTCCAGGTATATTCCCAATAGGGGAATTGCTGGGTTCTATGGAAGGTCAATTTCTAGTTCTTTCAGAAATCGCCACACTGTCTTCCAAAGAGGTTGCACTAGTTTGCATTCCCACCAGCAGTGTAGAAGTGTTCCTTTTTCTCCACATCTTCGCCAGCATCTGTTTTTGTTTGTTTTATTAATGATGGTTATTCTTACTGGGGTTAGGAGGTATCTCAGTGTGGTTTTGATTTGCATTTCTCTGATGATGAGTGAGGCTGAGAACTTTTTCATGTGTAAAAATCATTTTTTAACATTTTGGCTACTGTGGTCTCTTTGAGTAAGAATTTATAAGCTGTCCAGGCAGAGAGTTGAATAATGATTCTAATTCCCATTACTCCTTCAAGACTCTTTCCTTGGGTTGAATGTCCTTCACATATTTCCACACCACCATGTGTATACACCTATTATTTTATATCCATGTTGTATTTAATTATTTGTGTGTCTCTTTCTCCCCATAGATTGTGAGCTCCTTGAGAGCAGGGACTGTCTTATGCATCTCTGTATCTATACTATCCCGCACAATACCTGGTTTTAGTGGGTGCTTAGCAATTGTTTGTCAAATTAAATTGAACCTTGCAATTACACTGTATTAGTGATGTAAATTTTCTTCTTTTTCTCCTGATATAAAAGAGAATTATCACTGCTCTATACAAACAAACATAAAACCTTGAATTGGTTATCATTGATTATGAATCAAATGACTCAAGTAACCTTGGAGGTACTAGAATTTCTTTTTTGCCAGTTAGAAATGTTCCAAATATCATTCATGTTGATGACTTTTTTCGTTCAGCCTCTCCAGAATAGCTATTGAGTATAGATGATCCCCAACTTATGGTGGTTTGACTTTTGATTTTTTGACCTTGAGATGATGCAAAAACAATATGCCTTCCGTAGAAACTGTGCTTTAGCACAATATTCAATAAATTACTGGAGCAATTCAGCATTTTATTATAAAATAAGCTTTGCATTAGGTGATTTTAACCAACTGTAAGCTAAAGTAAGTGTACTGAGGCTATATCAGGGAGGTTAGGCTAAGGTATAGAGTTCAGCAGCTTATGTATATTGAATGTATTTGTGGCCTATGATTTTTTTCAACTTACAATGGGTTTATTGGGATGTAGTCCTATCCTAAGTCGAGAAACATTTATATATGGATTCATCTTGTCTCCAGAAGATCATGTTTGAGAGCCTCAGGATCACAATATTGGTACAGACTATATTGTGGGACAATATTAGGATGAAGTTTTTAAAGGTTTTCTGTAGTAAAATCTCACAGGATGATGTACAAGCTGGAGGAAACTCAGCCTCAGTTCTGTCCTTTTCTTGTCAGTTTTATGGAGAGACTCTGGAGTTCTGACACTGAGGAAGACTCAGTTTGGAGTGATACTCCCTTTTATGAGAGTCCCCTTGCAGAATACAAGGGGTTCCTGATGGGGAGGAGTATGAGAATTTAATGTTTGATGGCAAAATTATGAGGAGTGATTTGTGATTGGCTGGACTTGGATGGGCTGAAAGTAGGATCCATTGTTTTTGGCAAAGGAGCTAAGACTACAAAAAAGGACAAGGAGGTAGTTTTTTCCATTGCTTTCTGTCAACATGAAACAAATGGCCCACAAAGTTGGGCAAAACAATCAAACAAAAACAACCTCCCCACCTCCACAACAATTTACCTCTTGAATTTATAAAAAGTAAGATTACAGGGGTTTGGTATTGGCAAAGAAATAACTTGTTTTGTTAATATCTACAGCAAGAAGGGCCAGCAAAATGGAATTCAGCTTTGCAGTGTCTAGTAGGTGTGTTAGAGAAATTTACTACTAAATTGTGGGTAGGAATTTCCATAAATCCCAACCTGCCAGCCTTTTCACCCCTATATTGACTAAATAGACTCAACTCAGAGAAATGAGGCAATTCCTTCTGAGAATGCAATTTAGGGAGAGAGAACCAGTATAATCCTAGAGACAAGGATTATTTACTGCATGCCAGTGTACAAACAATGAAGTCACAATTGATCAAGGGGGGAAATTCTGTAAACAACTCAAATAAAGATGCAGGAAAAAGTAGGGGTTAGACAGCAAGAGGAAACAATCCTTTTTTGCTGGAGAACACTGGGAATTAATAAATGACAAAGTGAAAATTCCAGACTGTAAAAAAGTAGGTGATGTAGAATCAATAGTGAGATATTCCCAGAGTTCTTTGAGACAAGCTAGAAAAGCAACCCTACATTGGTGAGATCAGATACCTTCAGAGGCATCTTTAAAAGCAAACTTCCCAAACCAGAGGATCATGGTATGGCTGAAGCCTGAAATGTGGGTAAATATGGTTGAAGAATGCACTGAAGAGAAGGAGATTATTGCCATGGGTTTAAGGGGAGGGATCCAAAGATTTAGAATTTGTTGGTTTACCTATACTGTGCGGGGGGGGGGGGGTAAAAACAGAATATCTAGGGAAATTTTAGCTATCTAGCCTCCTTGGCAAAGTGTGCTCTGTCTTGGGAAAGGCTTATGGGGCTTCACCATGGTCTGTGACTGCTTGGAAGTGGCTGGTGCCTGAGAATCTATGTCTGTGATGTACACCTTCACGTCACCTTGTCAATCCCCAACCAGGACTTACTAATGATTCTCATGTGCCATTGCCAGTGATTATAACATCTCTCTCTTCCACCTGAAGGCCTTCATCTTGATTGCTCTTCTCAATGCTTATGCCTTAAAGCATTAAGCATTTTTTTTTTAATTTTTAGATTTTTTTTTAGAGTAGTATCTTCTAAAAGCACTTCAAGAAACTTTCCCACACGAACATTCTCAGTTACTTCTATAAAAATCATTTTAAATGATTCATTTGTTTATTATTTTATAAACACATATTGAACTTATCTTGTGTAGTCAAGCTGTGTTGGAGAATAGAAATATAGAGGTCAAAGACAGAGGAGGTTCTAATTCAGGGTGGAAGACAGACAGTTACAGTAGAAGGTACAGGAGAAAGGAGTTTAGCTGAAATTGCTGGGAAATCTTCTCAAAAGAGGTGGTCTCTAACTGGCTTTTGAGGGATAAGTAGGAGTTAGGTAAAGATGAGATAGAAGGATATGCAGAAGAAACTACTCACATTAATTGAACCAGTAATGACTGAGCATCTAGTGTGTACCAACCACTCTTCCAAGCACTGGAGATATAGGACCTGTCTTTGTGACATTTATGTTGTAGTTAGGATGAGGAGACAGTAGCAAGTATTTAAGTAAATAACTCATACACTTTTTTGATAAAGATTGTGATGGTTAATTTTGTGTCAGTTTGACTGGGCTAAGGGATGTCCACATAGCTGGTAGTTATTTCTAGGTGTGATGAGAGGGTGCTTCTAGAATACTTTAGGATTTAAATTGAAGTCTGATTGATTTAAATTGCAAATGAAATGACCCTCACCAATGTGGATGGGCATTATCCAGTCATTGAGAACTCTGACAGAACAAAAGGCCAAGGAAGGGCGAGTTTCTCTCTCTCTCTCTCTCTCTCTCTCCCCCCCACCATCCCCTGGCTTTGAGCTGGGATATCCATATTCTCCTGACCTCACGCATTGGAGTTCTTTGTTCTTGGGCTTTTGGACTCTGAGACTTAACACCAGGGGTGTCCCTCAGGCCTTCAGACCTGGACTGAATAACACTACCAGGTTTTCTGGTTCTCCAGCTTGCAGATGGCAGGCCATGGGACTTCTTGGCTTCCATAATAGTGTAAACTGATCCCCATGGCATATCTCCTCAAGTATCTATAGATATATCAATATATCGATATCAATATAGGTCTGCATCAATAAATATATCTCTTATTGGTTCTGTTTTTCTGGAGAACCTTGACTAATACAAAGGTACTGTGAAGAAACAAATATAACACAGGGCAGAGAATGACTAGGGAGTGTGAAGTGTGCAAGGGGAACAGCTGACACTTAAGGTAGAAAGGAAGGGAAAGGTACCTCTGAGAAGGTCTGCAGGAAGAGTATTCCAGATGAGTGAGCAGAAGTTGCATGCTTGGAGGGGCAGGGAGAAAGCCAGCGGTGGGAGTTGGGGGTGGAGGGGAGGGAAGAGATTAGGAGACGACGTCACAGAGAGGGCTCTGATCCTGGTTGGCCTCATGGGCCACGGTGAGACTTAGGATTTTGTTTTAAAGTCAGTGGGATGCTTTGGAAGTTTTAATCAGAGGAGTGATAAGATCTGATTCATGCTATAAGAAAAACACTCCGGTTGCCTCAGAGAAATAGGATGTCGAGGGCAAGAATGGAAGCCGAGAGATAAGGTGGAAGGCCACGCTGGAAACCAGGCCAGATGTAATAGTGGCTTGGATCAGAATGTGAGCAGTGGAGGAGGAGAGACACAGGCCAGACTCAGGATGTATGTTAGAAGCAGTGCCCGCAAGACTTGATGATTAATTGTTTGTAGAAAGTAAATAAAGACAGGAATCAGAGATGAATGACCCCCCTGGGTGTTTGGCAAATGGAAAAAGACAGGCAAAAACAGGGGATATTAGGCACCAGCAAACCGTTGATTTAGGGTACTGAACAGATATTATCTTTGAAGTCAGAAAACCTGTTTTAATCCTGACTTTTGCCACTTCCCAGTTATATGGCCCTTAGCCAAAGAGCCTGCCCTCTCTGGGCGCTGGTATCCTCCAGTTGACAGTTCTTATGTTCTCTGTGGATTGCTGCTGGAGTTCATGTATCTGGCATGCAGTAAGTACCTAACAAAATGGCAGATATTATTAAGTTTAAAACTACCTTGAGTTTCATTCTCACAAAAGGCTTGTACATTAAAAGATAAACATAACATATACAGGTTTGTCTAAGTAGTACGTATTTTGTTCTCTATGTGTAAGTGTTTTGGTTAGAGCTCAATGAAGGAGAAATCAGTTCTCTAGGACTGCTGATCATTTGTTATGAACGTTCTTTCTGTTTGTACAATTGAATATTTTCCCCTCTTTTTGCTCTTCTCAACCCTGCCTGCATTTATTTCTTTGATTGATAGTGATTGACCTCATCAGACATTAAAATGGTTATTGTGAATTGAACACTCACAGGCAGGTTCCTTTTATCAGTTGGGAATAGGAGACCTGCACTGAGATGTGAGGCTAATTCACGATGGAGAAATAGTCACCTTTTCTCTTTTTACTAATGGTTAAGAAACAGTTTCTAAAGGCGGTGAGTGCCACGAGGAAGGATGAGAGAATTAAATGATTAATAACTGCATGGGAGGGGTCCACTGTTGGGCTACTGGCAGGCTCTGAAACTGTTGCTCTCCTGATAGCTGAAATCAAGCATTGAGGGCCTACTGGGCATGTGCACTCTGTGAAGGGTTGGGAACAAAGTTGCCAAGATTGACTCTAGACCAGAGTGGAGCAGGCGCCGGGTGGGGCAGAGACTGAGATACAGAGGACAAAATACAAGGGAGACTGTTGTGAGGGCTTACATCATAGGACAATCAAAGCTGAGGGGGTACAGAAGAGAAAGCCATTCATTCTAGTCTGGTGATCTCAGAAGCTTCTTGAAGGAGGCGGCATTTGAACTGAATATACAGGACAATGGCACTTGGGGTTGTGGATCTGGTCTGTGCACAAGCATGAGATGTTTTTTGTTCTCCTTTCAGCACTTAGCACAGTGCCTGACACACAGTGAGCTTTCAAAAAACAAGTACTGACTAAATTACAATGCAAGGCGTGTGTGTGTGTGTGTGTGTGTGTGCGCGCGCGCGCGCGCGCGTGTGTGTGTGTAACCATGTGTTGTCTGGTGTGGAAGGGAGATAATTTGCTGTCTGTAACTCTGTATTTTGATTTCACCTCCTTGTGTTTTTTATTGTGGTAAAAATATATATAACATAAAATCTGTGCTTTTATCCATTTTTAAATGTGCAATTTTATAGCATTAATTGCATTTGCAAAGTGTGCAACCGTCAGAGACTATCTGTTTCTGAAATTTTTTCATCACCTCAAACCCAAACTCTATAACTATGAAGCCATGACTCCCCTTCTTCACTCTCTCCGAGCTCCTGGTGACCTCTAATCTACATTCTGTGGCTACGAATTTGTAGACATTTCATATAATGGGATCATACAATTTGTATTTGTCTTCTTTACCACCTCCTCTTTTATTATCAACCTGGAAATACAAGATGGTGTTGAGATGTTTTCTGCTTTATCGTGACTTCAGGACTTATTCAAGTCATGCTGAATTGTACTATCTTGTGACTGATTTCACAAAATAACATATCTTAAGACAGTTTAGCCTCACTTCTTGCATTGTCATGCATGTGCACATCTTTCTCTTCCTAGATTGAACACTCTGGGCAGGCAGATGCTTCACTATCACAGGTCTGGGCAGTCACACACACTCAGTCATGTTTGCTGAATAGACGCATAAGTCAACACAGGAAACAGAAGGGAAAGAAACTTTTTGCAAAGAAATGTCTAACAGTGGGGACCCAGAAGGACTGGCACTCATACCAAAGGTACTTAATAGTTTGGGGTGAAGAAGAAGACGGAACACACGGGAACGTGTGTAAAGCTCAGAATGACACAAAACTCATCAAAGTGGTGACAAAGGCAATAAGAAAAGCCCTTAGCAATATCTTACAAGGCAGGACACTGGTGAGGTCCATGAAGAAAACATTAATGGTGTGACTGATTAGAATTACAGCTAGCTTTCAGTAGATCTGCTGTTGACTGGAATCTTCCACACAGCATCTCTTGTTTGTGGCAATCTTGTGATGGGATATTAATCCATCTTTTAAGTGATGGAATTAAATCTTAGAGATACTAAGTTACCAACTCCAACTCATAAACCCTAGCAAGTGACTGAATTGGGGTTAGAATCAAAGTCTGTTTGGCTCCAAAATCCAGGTTTTTCCTATTATGAATAAAGCTCTCTCTTACGTTTGGAGTGTGGAGTTGCGGGAGTGACTGAGAAAATGACTGCCCAAGAATAAGATGAGTAAAGCATCGTAGATGCATTTCTTAAAGACATTGGTCCAAGGTGCCCCAGAGGGCCCCAAGAAAAATTGGATGCTAGAGTGAAGGGGATTAGGGAACACTTACAAAACAAAAAAGTCTCATTCTGCTCACAGCAAAGCCAGAAGAAGAATGATTTTGAGTGCAATGCCAGTCTGAACACTCGAGGGCTGAGGACTTGTAATAGCACCCCACCTGCATGTTTCTCGTCATCACGTAGAGCAGAAGCAACACATTACTATTAAAGATAGTTCTGAACCCCACGGTAGATCAACCACTTCTCTTCCTTTTAGCTTACCCAGGCTAACACAATAGCAAAAGAAAACTTGTCAATTTTTTACAAATGCACAGCAGGCATTTACCCTTGGATGCTTTAAAAAACAGAGATATTTGTACTTAGAGGCTATTAGTTGCCATAGAGTAATGTCTGCCAGGGCTGTTTTTTCCATCAGGGGAATCAAATTTCTTGTTGTGCTATCAGCCTCCTGCCATATCATTTTTTAAAGGCGAGTCATAAAATGTTTTTCTCTACTGTGGCAGCAAGGAGGAAAACTTTATTAGGGGAAAAGTAACGCAGTTTGAAAGAGTCCTATAAGCTAAAAAATCTGTTTAGGGCACTTAATTCTGGGCTTTACAAGGCAACTGCATCTTTATTTGCAAATAAACACACAGCTCTTCAATGCATAGGGTAGGCAGAAAGAGTGTTAAACTGGGTGATTGGGCTGTGCTAATTTCATAGCATGGTGGAAGATTTGGGGGTAGGAAAGTGGTAGTGAAGTCCACTTCCCCACTTGTTGGGACCATGAAGATGAACTGAGAGCAGGAGTGAGATTTGTCTGATAAGGACTTCCGTGTGTGACTTGTTGTGTGCTTGAGGTAGGTATGGAAGGTAAGTGTGTGTGACTCAGAATAAGCACATCCTGACATCTCCCTCTTTCTTATTCCTTGAACTCACTTCAGGTGAGTAACTAACTTCTAGCCTGATGATTTCCCACTGGTTAGTGACTGCCTTTGACTTCCTCTTCTGCACCACCAAAACAACCATAAAAACATTCCTTATGCATTATAAAGGAATATATATACATTCATCACAGAAAACTTAGAGAATATAGAAAAGCAGACAGAAGGAAGAGAGCAATTAGTCTTAGTCTTACCACTCAGAAAAGTAACTGAGTTAGTATTCTTTTTCTTTTTTATCTATTAAAAAAGCAGAATTTTGATTATATTGCATATACAAAATTGTATATATTGAGTTAAACATCTATTTTTGTGGTTATAAAAGTGATCCATGTGTTTTGCAGAAAACTTGAAAGATGTAGATGTATAAAAAAACTACACAGAATTTCACCATCCAGAGATAAATGTTGTTGTTCCATTTTATTGTATTATTGTATTTTTTTTCCATGCAGTTTTAAATGTATTTGCGTCAAATTTTAAAATATAGAAAATGCAGGAACATTTGTAACTATTAGGTGGAGGATGATAAAAGAAGAATTGAAGAAAATGATATGTCACAGCCTTGTTTTTTACTTAGCTTTCATGAAAAACAAAACAAAACAAAGCAAAAACCAAACAAAGCAAAAAAAAAAAAACTCTGAGACTTCGGTCATTCAATATGACTTTTAAAGTTGCAGAAAATCATTACTTGTGTTCTTTGGCAATGAAAATGATTATTATGCTGTTCTATACAGTTCTACTTTTATAGAAGAAGGAAGAAAAAGATTTTAGTATCTTAAGTATGTAAAGAATTTAGCTATTATTAGAGCAAGTGCTGGAATAGAATCATATAGGTTATTTTAAGTGGCAATCAAACATGGCAAAAGCTTTTATATGAACTCTGGGATAGAAAGCTTCAAGAATGAATGTTTTCTAGTATTGGTAAGGAAGTAAAATAATCTGAGAATAGCATTGCTGGGCCAACCTATATGCTGGGATGTAGAATTCATCTGAGAATGTGAACTCCAACAGACATTAAGTTTGAGGTTCAAGCTGAGCAAGTGAAGACTGGGAAGTGATTTTATACCACAACTGACCCTTTTTGAGCTCTTAAATATGATTCTTCACTTGGTTCCTGGAGTACATTGTTGATGACTTCTTTTTCCATAGGAGAATATACGATAGCTCATTTTACCTTTACATTTGAGAAGAAAAATGACTGGGTATGAAATTCTTGGCTTAAAATCTTGCCTTTCAAAATAGTAATTGCAAACTATTTTTAAAAACTATATTTCTAATATTAATGTTAATAGTAAAACAACTGACCAAGTTTAAAGTTTCTTTGCTATTCTTTTCCCCTAAGAGGTACAGTCACAGTTTTATATACAAAAAGGTTTTAAATACTTATTTTTCACAAGCAATTAGATTCATTTGTTTCTGAATGCTGAGAATATGAGTATTCCTCTCTATCATGGCTCTCTAAAATCAACATAGGGGATGTGTATGTTTTTTATCTGCCAGCATCCAAGGCTTCTTCACCCAGGAAACAAGACCCCATGTTTTCTATGGAAAGTTAAGGCTTATTTTTGAGTTAATTTAATATTTAAATATGTAAAATACATGCAGTCAAAAACAAAAATATATTTTAGTGAAGCTCCTATCTCTATCTTCTCCACCCTGTTATCACCACCCTGTGTAGAAAGTTTAGTTAATATTTATGCTTTTTTCAAAAATAAGCAAATTGAGTGTGTGTATACTCATTCCTCCATCTGTCTTACAAAAAGGTGCCAAACCCTATATAGCGTTTTGTACTTTTTATAAAACTTAACAATATATGCTAGAAGTTCCTCTATATTAATTCATAGAGACCTCAATTCTACTATACGGTTACATGTTTCTCTATTGTGTATCACAGGTTACTTAACAGTCCCCTGTAGAGAGACATTTGGTTTTCCAGAGTTTTGTATCACAAATACCACAACCATAAATAACCTTGTGCGAAGGTTCTTATTTTCAGAGTAAGTTTTATTGTTCAAGTAGCCTCTGTCCTGTGGAGAAGCCCATAGTTAAGTTTTTCCACTTCAGTATTACTTGTTTTATAGTTTAAGTGAATTCCTTTCAGATACATTGTGTTAGGTTGCTATCAGTTTAGACTTCAGTATTTTTGTCTTTTTTTATGTTATAAGTACAGGCAGTTCTCTCCTTTCATACACAATACATTCTTGAACATTTGTACTAGCACTGAATGTGGTAGGAGTTCCATGTGTAGAGAGCTCAAAAAGTGATGAAACCACTAATTACACCTCTTTTAAAACACACACACACACACACACACACACACACACACACACACACACAATCATTTATGATTTATTGCCCACATGTGGTACATGTTCTTTAATTGTATTCTATTCCTTCACAATTAATTGAACACACAATTGACCGAAGTCCAATGAGAATCTGATTAAGGTGAAAGATTCTCTGTCTTCAGGCTGCTTAGTGATTTCCATCTTTGTCTCCATTGAATTAAGTTTGTATGACCTGTACTTCTTACCTCTTGTATCAGCACATTCATTTGTTCTGTTTTCTACTCATTTTTTAAAAAAAATAATAAGACAAAATGCAATAAACATCCAAATAATTGCATAAGCATTGCAGGAATGAAATAAAACAATGGGACCTTAGGTGACACTGCGATGTGGTAGCTTGTAGCTTGAGTTGATCAGTCCTAGGCTGACGAATGAAAACCAGAATTTGGCATGTACAAAGATGTGTGAGGGACAAGAGATAATGTGTGAACATGCAGATTGTTTGGAAGGTGAATTTGTGAAAGTTGAGGAGTCTATTGTGTGAGAAGTTGGGAGAGTCTGTTGCAGGCAGCTGCAATAACAATGTCATTTAAAACGGAACAAGAAAAATGTTCAGAAGAATGTGTAGATAGTCTTCAAATTATGATCTAATGTGGACACAAATTGCATGACAGTTGTTTATTTGATTGGAAAGTCTTATTTTTGCCTTTTCTCTTACCCTTTCCTTCTGCCTTCGCCTACCTGTAGGTGGGGACTTGAATCCTGAGAGGGCTCTGAGAAGAGGATCATTGCTAGCAGGTGTCAACTAAAAAAGTGTGTGAATCAGAGGCACCTTTGCTCCCAGTCTAGTCCAGACCCTACTCACTGAGTTGTTATAAGGCAAGTGATTTTACCTCTGCTTCTTGGGAATTTATTATGACCTATGAATGACTTTGAAATATACAGAACCAACTCTGGATGGTGCTTGAAGGAATAATTCTACCAGCTTCAGAAAGCCGAGAAGGGATGGCAGGGACCCCTTGCTGACTTCATAATGTGTGACCTGGAGCAGGTGGCCTGGAGTCTCAGGGCGTGCACAAAATGAAACTGCAGGCCAGGGTTGAGGTCAGGAGTCTGAGGCTGAAAAACATCAAATGAAGTTAAAGGAAGACTCTGAAACAGGTCAGAGACAGATCCTGAGGAGGGGAGATGGGATCAAAACCAGGCACTGAAGAAGGGAGGGTGATACGAAGCCCCAAGTTTAAAACAGGGGAGAGGAACCAGAATGAACTGTCATTCACAGTGGAGTGTTTCAGAGGGTGTGGCTCAGAGACTGAGAGCCAACTGTGCAACCCGTGTGCCTATTTTCCAAAAGACACATACATAAAGCAAGGAGAGAAAAAAAGAATAAGTGTATGAGATGACTGTCCAGGGAATTCAAGCCTTGGGATAGTGACTACGATGGAAATTTTAGAAGCGTGGTTTTCAAACTCTGTTCCATGGAGTGACTTTGGTGCTCCCCGGAGAATGGAAGTGTGCCTTCATGTTCCAAGCGAATGAAAGCGTGGGAAGGAGAGCGTGGGAGGGGAAGATGACCTGTGATGGAGGGATGGGAAGCTACTGCTTTCCGCCCTCTCTCAACTGTAATAATCTCCTTGGATCTATTTTGCATATTGATGGGGGATGCCTGTGTAAGAGTTCATTTGAAAGAAAGGTTTTGCTGTGTATTAGTTTCCCGTGGCTTCCATAACAAGTTGCCACGAAGTTGGTGGTGTAAAATGACAGAATTTTTTTCTTTCAAAGTTCTGCATACTGGAAGTGTGAAATCAAAGTGTACACAGGATCATAGTCTCCGGGAAGGTTTTAGAGGAGGACCAGTTCCTTGCCTCCTCCAGTTTCACATTTCTTGGCTTGTGGCTGCTTCTCTCAGTTCTACCACCTTCTCCTCTATAAAGTTGTGTCTAATATCCTTCTGCCTCTCCTTTATAAGCATACTTGTGATGGCATTTAGGGCTTAAGGAATAATCCAGGATAATCTCTCTATCTCAAGATCCTTAATTTAATTATATCTGCAAAAGATGCTTTTGCCAAATAAGGTAACATTTGCACGTTCCAGGGACCCGGATGTAGACATCTTTTTAGAGCCAATCATTCAGCCCACTAGGTGCTGCTAAAAAACGTCTGAAGACTTCTGAACTTTAATAAATAAAAAAGAATTGGCTAAAAAAAAGAAAGAAAATGGAAAGTCTTTTGGAGGGAAGGCAGAGAGAAACACAATTGTGCTGCAATGTGATGTTAAATATCAGATAAAACAAAAAGCGAAGGTGACATACACTGCATAACAGAGGTAGAATGCATATTCAAGGACTGAATGTGACAGTAGCTCCCTTGGGGCCATTGGCTTCATTACAGCTCCATCAGTAAAGGGTTAGCTCACTCAGTTTCACTCAGTCTCTCTCTCTCTCTCAACACTGAACATTGAGGAATGATCCGGTTAGGCTCACCTGGACGTGGTGTGGCTCTCTAATAATGCCAGGGTGTCATGAAAACTGTAAAAGGAGTAGGTAACAACGACTTTATCTCATGTTCATGTAACTAGCCCATTAACGTAAGTGTAGTATATATAACAAAGATGCATATGATATAGTCAGTGGGATTCTATGTTTTCCCATTTCCTTCTTAGTAAGGAATAAATGAAAATCTTTAGGCACGTCTAAGGGAATGATGGTTTTCCTTTTTCCCTATCTTGTCTACTATATAGTTACTATTTTTCTCCTGTAATTAATAAGAAATTTGTGGAGAGAGATTTTGAAACCAAATAAATATCCTATTTCTCATCAAACTTTCCTCTCTAGTTTTTTTTAGCCTCAATTTCTGTCTGGTGGCTGTAAAGTAGAATTTTTCTAATTCTATCATTCCTCCTATATTTATTAGTCAGCATCCTATTAAAAGGAAGAGTTTTCCTTTCTTTGTGTTTATTTATTTACTTAATTTCTTTATGTTTTGTCTTTATAGACTCCTGAATTCTTATTTTATTTAATAAGTTATAAGCCATTACTATTTGTATTTATTTTTGATGTTCAAATTGGCCCAACTTTAGCCAGCGAGAAGCCCTTCAAACTGGTTCCCATGTCCTTTCAATTATGTCCCTATTATTCTTGAGGATAGTTTCCCTTTTTGGTACAATTAAGGTGTTTCATAATTGTCTTGTACCTTCCCTGTCACACCCTGGAATCAGTGTTTCCTCTAAGAAGTCAGGTTCCTTACATTTATAAATTAAAGTTTAAAGTAGATCTTTTTTTAAACCATCACGTAAAGATTATCTAAAAATTTATATATATTTAAATATCTATTTATAGAGATAATATATATTTATCTTACATATATATGTGTGTATATATATATATGTATATATATAGGATTTGACAATTAAGTTTATGAACTCACCTTCAATGTACTCTCTATGGGATGCTATGAACCTAATCCACTCATCAAAGCAATTTTGGAACTCATCAAGTCTGTATTACACTTGATGTCCTGAGTAACATCAAAATGTCTTCCTTTCAATATTTCCTTTATCTTTGGGTAAAGAAAAAAGCAACTGGGGGCTAGATAATGTGAGTAGGAATGGTGTTCCAATACAGTTATTTGTTTACTGACCAAAAACTCCCTCACAGACAGTGCTATGTGAGCTGGTGCATTGTCGTGATACAAGAGCTCCTTTGAAGGGACCATTTTTGCACACACCTTTCTCATGCCAAGATTTTCAGTTAAGATTTTCCTAACTGTTTCTCTATTGATTTATATTTGGTCTGCTATGTTCCTCACAGTCAGTTGATGACTTTGACACACAATTCGATGAATTTTTGCAATGTTTTCATCAGTGCTGCTCATTATTGACCATTCTGATCTCTCTTCATCAGGTATGCTTTCTCGTCCCTCAGAAAAATGTTTAATCCATTTGTACACTGCCACTTTCTTCATGTTATTATCCCCATAAACTTGGACTAAATGTCCCTGATTTCATTGCCATTCTTGCCAAGTTTAATAGGAAATTTAATATTTGTTCATTGCTCTAATTCAAGCTCTGACATTCTCACAACAGCACGCAAAAACATGCAACAACAATAATGAACGCCACTCAGTAAGAAACCATAATGTGTTGACACAAACACAGCTGTGAGACACTGACACATCAAAGTTATGAAACCTTACTGAACTGTTCATACAATACTGACAATATAAGTGCATGGTGGCAAGTTTGAGAACTTAGTTGTCAGGAAAATATCTATATAAGGTCTGAGTTTTGGTCCCCCAGAACAGACCCTTAAACAAAAATTCAAGGGCAAACTATTTATGGGAGGAGCAAGGTGCTGCTATATGTGGAGAGGAGAGACAGGGAGAGTGCTGTCAGGCTGTCTACCACAGAAGGTCACTTTAGAAAATGGTAAAAAACACACCTCAAAACGATCTCAGGCAGTGAGGAGAAAGCTGAAGTATTTATACCTCACACCTGTCAGACATTGATCCAGGACTGCATGTGTCTAAGTGGGTGGGGAGAAGGGAATTGGTAAGGCTGGGGGTGGGGGTGTGCATTCACTCCCAGGCACTTCTAGTCTGGAGACTAGCTAGAAGTCAGGCTTACACAGATGTGGTGAGGGAACACGAGGGTATGGTCACTGAAAATATTGGCCACAGGAGCTAGCACCACCAGGAAAAGGTGGTGAAGCTGCCTGAGAAACAAAGAGAAGCTTGGGCCCTCTGAAGGAAGATGTACTGAGAGGCCTGAAGATTTCTTGACTTGGGTAGAGAGTTTTAAATAAGGGGTCCTTAGGACTTTCTGCACAAAGACCACTCTGGTTTGGCTGTTACTTCTCCGTCATTCCCTCCTTAGAAACTTCTACATGCTTGGCCTCTTTCACTCTTGGCTGCTTTACTCTACATCTATCTGTACTGCTGGGCAAGGGAATGTGAAGAAGGCTGGTAGTGGGAGTGTGAGGTTACCACTATTGATGGAAAATAGTAGGAATAGGGTATGGGAGCCATTTTGATTCCTTACCTTTCTCAGCTCACATTCAGCTCTTCAGAACATCTAATATTTATATACCAAATATGGCCGCCTCTTACCACCTCCATTGTTCCTTGCCAGTCCGGTTGCCATGATCTCTTGCATTGATCATTGCAATTGCCTCCCATCTCGTCTCTGTCTCTTCCCATTTGGACCTGTCATTATGCTGCTCATAACTTACAGCGCCTTTCTGTTGCACTGAGGAGATCTCAAGTCCTTCCTGTAGTTGACAAGGCCCATGCAACTTGGCATCTGGCTTGGCAGAGGCTTCTTGTGGCTGCATCTCTGACCATTATTGAATTCTTTCCATTCTTTCTTCTGCTTGCTACTTCTGGCTTATTTTCCATGCTGGGCTTTGTGTGCCTTTTCCCTCTGCTTGGAATGCTTTTCCGCCAGAGTCATATGGTCCCTACCCCCTGCCATCTTTTCAGAACTTTGCTTCAATATCACCTCCTTTTCAAGCTTCCCACGCATTCATAGCTCTATTCCTGTACTCTGCCTGGTTTTGCTTGAAAGCCCTGTGGAAATAAAGCTCACTCAGATTTGAGTAAGCAAAGACCACATACTCAGAGCTTGCTATCACAAGGCAGTCAGCCACCACCACAGGGCAGGGGTGTGGTCTTGTCACTGTTGTCTCTCTTGTACCTCAAACTGTTCCAGTACATGGTGGGAGCCTAGGAAATACATGTCACATGAGGAGATAATAATGCTCAGGCCTTTAGCTGGGCTTCTAGACATAAATCCTTCTGAGGAAAGCTTCTGCTTTACTTCATTTTCTCTCTTTTTTGAGCTGTTTACCTCTTTGGCATTTTGGACTAAGCTAATTACTGTTTGAGGAAACTTGGAGAAAGGACCTACTTAGAGAACACTGGGTTTTGGATTCAGGGGAAAAAGTCAGATGTCTACAGGAACGAGGCAAGTGAAAGAATGAGCCAGCCTGGTGAGGTGGGACGACAGTGAATAAAGATTCTTTGCCTTGTTGAAAGATGGCCACTTCCACTCAGAACGTATCAATTTTTAACATGCCAGAATGTAGGTGTACTGTTTACAGAACATATGAATTTTCAAAAGAAACTGGCATCCTGGAGTTTTATGTAGATGTTTCTGATATTTAAATGTTAGTCATTAATAAAATACTATGTATTGGTGGGAGGTTGGGGGAGGGGAAGTAAAATGTGTCTGTGGACTACATTCAGTCCTTGGGTGGTCAGGCTTGGCCTCCATTCTAGGATGTCTCCTCAGATCCTCTTTGGAGGTCTCTTTGAGTTTCCATTCTCCCTGATTTCCTTGATCGTCCACAAGATTATGACTGGACGTCGAACAGGAAAGCTGGTGTGAGCCCCTGAGCTCCAGCCATTAGACACTGCACACTGGGCCTTAGCATAGCAGATGCCTTCCGAATGATTCTCTTCATTAGAAGTCATCTGCAGATTTGAGGAAGGTGATTGCATGAGGCCGTTTTGGCATCAAGCTGATTGTAAGTGCAGCCGCAGGAGCCAACTCCCTGATTAGAACCGAGATTCTGAAGCCAGATGAATTAATAATGAGGTGATGGGGAAAAGGAGAGACTCTGACAGCTCTCTTTGTTTATGTGAAGAGAAGTTTTAGTTGTTTTCACTTAAAAAAAAAAAAGATTATTCTCTAAACTTTAAATCACTGATGGTGCCTGGAGCAATTAAGCTCATTTTCCCAGAGTATGACCCGTCAGGAAGATCCTTTTCCTAAGCACCATTCGTTATAAGTTGCACAGGATTAAAAGATAAGACTTCTGGGTAATGCAGATTATCAAATGAGAGAGGAAAGAGAACAGAGAAGTTATTAGATGTCTTCAGAGCTATCACCTGAGAGCCCTACAAAAATGGTATTCAAATGGATTTTTTCCCTCCACTTCCAGAAAAACACCATAATGCAAAAGATATAGGTTATTATTTAAGAAGCTCTTGTCCTTGTTTAAGTCTAAGCACAACAAAACAACTATGCTTTTTTTTTTCCAGAAGGGAAAGATAAACCATAGTTGTAAGTTGTAGTTGTAAGGTTAACATTTTGTCAAATTTCGTGGTGGTAGCAAACCCCATACTTATTTGAAATTGCTTAATTTTGTATTCCCCCAGCCCTGATTGAGCTAATTAGAACCCACAGGGAGTTATGAGGATAATGGTAGGAATTGTGGAAGTATAAATATGCAATGCAATTAGCTCCTGCTCTTTTTCTGTGTGTGATGCAATCTTGGCACTCATGGGCTTGCAAAAGGCTTGGAACAATAGCAGCCATTGATACTCAAGCTGCTAGGGGAGTCCATAATTATGATATAATATCTTGCCAGGCTCTTGCATGCACGAAGATAGAATGTAGTATGAGTAAATAAAACCTGGCAATTTTCTCCATCCATAATTCTTTATATCAATAGCATGTTTTCTCTATTCTCTCTCCTTTTTTTTTTCCCCAAAGAAGATAGAAACTTACTTGCTTGAACATTTTACAAACGATTGAAGGACTTCATCTCCATAGAAATAAATTTGGTTTGCAATCAGTTAATGGAAAGGTTTTCTTGGTGTTATTACAAATGGAAGGAAGCTATTCTACAATGCCTTCTGCCTACCATATGCAGATTTCCTTGACTTTGCTTTCTACTGTTGTGTAAGTACATCCCAGGAGATAGTTCAATTTTGTCATTTATTCCTTAATCTGGTAGGACTATAACCAGGCTGGGCTGACTTCATGGGCATGTGACTTCTGGTGCCTCATTCTTACTTTTGCATTTAAAGCTAACATTATACAGCATAAAGATGAACACAAAAATTCTTGCTAATAATTTAAATATTTAATTATTTTTCTACTTAGAATGACATTAAATAGCAAATAAAAGACACTGTGACAAGTTAAGAGACAGACCACAGAAGAAAAAAGCTTTGTTTTAATACCTCTAGCATCACTTTTGTTCCTGCTTTTTGAACAAAGGGTCCCAGATTTGCTTTTTGCACCAGACCCCATAAATTGTGTATCTGGTTCCATACCCAGGTACAGATAAATGGAGTTCAGAAATTCACTCACTCACTCAGCAATACTGACTGAATACCTGCTCTGTAAAAACCACAGAGCCAGTTCTAGAGGATAAAAAAAATGAAAGTGCTTCCTGGGCCTCAGCACTTGGTTGCCAGAGACATATCTGCATCAGTTCTTGGAGATGCTGGGTCTTTGGGACCCAATGCCCAAATCAGGGAGCAGAAGTGAATTCCCAGCTGTGTCTGGTGGAGTCAGGAAAGAATGCTAATTCAGATTATACCAGAGTATTTGGACCAGTAAGATACTTTATTATGTTTAAAATTTTTATTATTTCTTTTAAATATTAAGAAAATCATTTATGTGATTTTAAGTGAGAACACTTAAAATCTACTCTTTGGGTAATTTTCAAGTCTATAATATGTTGTTATTAACTATAGTCACCATGCTGTACAACAGATCTGTAAGACATTTTAGAAACTTTCTTTGTTAACATTAAATCAAATAATTATAAGTAGCGTTGCAGAGATTGGAGGCTTTCTCATCCTTCACTCCATCCTCACAGGTTCATGAGGGATATCCAACAATTGTCTTTATTCAAATCTGAGATGGTGACTGTAGTCTGATAATAAGGTATCAGAACTGGGGCCGAAACCTATGTCATCTAATTTCAAATTCTGTTCCTTTCCATTTCAATGTTTGATTCCACTTCAGTCCTTAATTTGACAACTGTTTCTTCTTTCTTTTTACTGATGTTAAGATATTAGGAAGTAATACAGCATTTTGTAGAACGTTTTATTTTAGTTTTGCTTTATAGTTAAGCTTATATAAGTGTTATTTTAAAGGGCAAATTCTACTAACGCATTTAAATTCTAATTTGTTTTATAAAGACCAACTTCTCCCTAACCACCACCACCCCAACTGAGAAAGACCTGTGGTCTGGAGCCAACCTTGGAGTGTGGAGTCAACACGGGTTTTACGATCATTGGGTGGAATCTGAGTCTGCCTTTGAAGAGTCCTATAACGTTGTGACTGCCATTAGCTTCCCTGAGTCTCAACTTTTTCATCTATGAAAATGGAGCAGCAATGAGTACTCCACAGTGATATCAGAGGAGGTTTTAATGAAATAAAGTGATAGAGCACCCGACAGATACTGGGTGTGCAACGAATACAATTTCCTTCTCTCGAAAGACAAGACTTTTTTTTTTACCTTTCTTACAGTTTTTGCCATGTGAAATTGCTCATTTTATACCAGTAGGCTATTTTATCCAATTTTATATGAATGAGCTATTTTGATACTTGAGAAATTTAACTTTTAACCTTCCATTAATACATTGATATGTAGAGAAAAAGATGATTCTTCAATTTCAGCAATTTCTGTGTTCACTTTCTATCCCAATAAAGAAATTCCTAAATACTAAAATTCTGGGGGGAGGTATTGGAGTTATGGAATTGAATAGTTTTAAAATTGTAAGTTACTTCAGACCCTCACCAGAGCTTACATGTAAAGAGGGCATAACTGGGCCAGGCTTTGTTCTAAGTCCTTTCCATGTACCTATTTGGTTAAATCCCATGAGGAGTCTTTGAGGGAAGTCTGTCATTGTCTCCATCTCACAGATAAGGCAACTGAAGCTCAGGGGTAAGTAGCTTATCCAAGGTCACCTTGGCTGGCCCAGGACCCACATCCTAACCACTATGCTAAACTGCCTTAATTATGATGCCTTCTGTGCCCTCAATGTTACAGAAAATAAGCTGAAAATGTGAAGAATAATTGAATTCCTCCAGGTTATCTCGCAGCTTAAATGCAGGTTCAGGACTGGAACCCTGGGATCCTGATGCATCAGGCCAAGGCTTTTTCTACTCCCCCCAGAATTACTGGCAGGACAGGCTCATGAGAGGCTCAAACTGGGAAACATCTGAGTTAGAATAATAATATTTCTATTCCTGTGTCTTTCATTAAAGATGCATGATTTTTGTAATTCTTTCCTTTAACAGTAATTGCTATGTTTTGTCTTTCAGGAACCTGGGCAGGAGGAGATAAGCCAATATATCTGCCTGTTGAGGCTACAGTTAAAATAATTATAAAAGAACATGGTGATACTTCAGATCCTGCCGGGTAGTGGTATATTTTCAAGTCATACTTTTCTATATTATTCAATTCTAGTATGGAGGAATAACCTATGGATGAACTGAAAAAGATAATGGGGGAAATAAAAAAACAGGCCGAATGTTGTCCACCAGTGTCCTTCTTGGAAAATACCTGACCAAAGGTAGACCCAGATGCAATTTAAATTGGCAGGTTACTCAAAATTATTTATTGATTATACTCTCATTTTTCCAAAAAGAATACAGTATGTACAATGGGATTAGCAAACCAGGTTAGTAACTTACATTGTTGCTTGAGAATAAAGAGAAAGCAAAGAGGCCAGCTGTAAGGAACAGCACTGCTGCTGTGGTTGAGGTAAATCTTGTGTCTGAGCTTTTGGGCCACCACAGCAAGAGGGAAGTGCCAGTTATTCAGAAAGGAAGGACATAGCAGTGGTGCCTCGGGGAGACAAAATTTATTTGAATGTAATTCAAAATTCAGTTTCTCTTAAAGAGCATGATATAAGGAATATCAATTAACAGCAGAACAGACCCTACATTAGTCAGGGTTTTCCAGAAAAACAGAACCAGTAGGACAGACACACGTATACACATCCTTATTTAAGGATATATTGGACAGGCATGATGACTCACGTCTGTAATCTCAGTGCTTTGGGAGATCAAGGTGGGAGAATTTCTTGGGCCCAGGAGTTTGAGATCAGCCCGAGCAACATAGTGAGAACTTGTCTCAATAAAAAAAATAAAAAAATTAGCTGGGTATGGTGGTGCACTCCTGAAGTCCCAGCTACTCAGGAAACTGAGGTAGAAGGATCACCTGAGTCTGGGAGGCTGAGGCTGCAGTGAGCCATGATTGTACCACTGCACTCCAGCAGCCTGGGTGACAGAGTGAGACCCTGACCCAAAGAAAAAATGAAAAGGAACAAAAGGATGTATTATTCCTTATAATAAGTCTCTTTGTATCTTTCTATCTTTAGGTAGATATTTTTATTTAGATATATAGAGAGATACAATGAGATTTATTATGAGTAATCTGCTCGTGTGGTGGAGGAGGCTGAGGAAGCCCAAGGTCTGTAGCAGCAAGCTGGAGACTCAGGAGAACCCATAGTGAGGTTTCTAGTCTGAAAGCTGAGAAGAAGGAGAGATGAAGATATACATTCTGGTCTGAATCTGAGTTCAGAGGCCAAAGACTGATAGCTCAAAGACGGGCAGAAAGAGCAAATTCTTTCTCACTCAGTCTTTTTATTCTATTCAGGCCTTCAACAGAATGTGTGAGGCCCACCCTCCTGGGGATGGCAATCTGCTTTACTCTGTCTACCCACTCAATTGTTAATCTCATAGAAAATACCCTAACAGACACACCCAGAATCATGTTTAACTAAATATATAGGCATCCTGTGGCCCAGTCAAGTTGACACATAAAATTAACCATCACAACTCCCTTTTTTCGTTAAAGATAATCGGCAGTTCTCTAATTCATGACACTGATAAGAATCAAGATTCTGTTCTAGTATAAATCTGTATTATATCGAGTTAAAGTTTATTATTAAATTATAATAAACAGCCAATGAGGGAAAGTGAGACCATATTGGGGAACACAAAAATATAGAATGAGGAGTTATGGATGGCAGCTGCACTCCTACGTTAACATCAGGTCCCAAACTTCTTCACTGTGACTTGATTGCACAATACCAAGAGGGTCTCACAGAGGAGTTGCTATAAAATATATATAACTATTTTGTGTGGTTTGCTAGAATATGTTTCCATTAAATCCATTTGGAAATTGGAAATAGGGGCAGTAGGAAATGTTTGTCTCAAGGTTAAATAAGTGGTGACATTGGTTCATGTTTACTTAAAAGAGCCAGAGAAAAACACGAAGGACTTAAAACAAGCTACAGAGAGACCCGTGTTGTCATTCACCATCATACAACTCTCACAGTTGGATCTAGATTTGAAGGGTTGAGCCGCCCTGGCATTTGGGTGATGCACTTGTGGACTGCAGCAGTCCTATATTTCCTCTGATGTGATTTTGTGTCCACAGGTCTGGATATTTTCAAAAAGTGCAGAGTAAAATTGCATACTTTCTGGTTAGTAACGTATCTGCAACTATTACTAGCTAACAGTTAAATATAACTAGTACTTACATGTGCTGTATCCTTTTCTGAGTGGTGGACACTTTCACTCTCTCTCCACACACCCACGCCAACACACACGCAGAGATATAGATGCTCTTTGACTTACAATGGGGCCATGTCCTGATAAACCTCTCATAAGTCAAAAATAAGTCAAAATGCATTTAATGCCCTGATAAACCTGATAAATTGAAAAACTAAGTCGAACTGTTTTAAGTCCAGATGTTCTTCCACCGATAAACTCATTGTAAAGGCAAACCGTCATAAGCCAAACCATTGTAAGTTGGGAACCATCTGTGTATACAACAGACTCTTGGATACTATTATTTTGTTTAGTGATGTTTCATTATAACGTCAATGAGGGAAAAAAAAAGAATTGGTTTCTGCCAGGCCTCTGTCTGAGTGAAGGGTACAGGTTCTCCCCATGTCTGTGTGGGATTTCTTTGTTTTCCTCTCACAGTCCAAAGCTGTGTATGTTTAAGGTTTAAGGTAGTTGTTTTGTCTATAGGGTCCCAGTGTGAGTGAGTTGGGTGTGTGTAAGTGCCCCTGCCATGGATGGGACAGTGTCTAGTCCAGGGATGGTTCCTGCCTTGTGCCCTGGGCTGCCTGGATAGGCTTTGGCCACCCGTGACCCTGGACTGGAATAAATAATTATCTTATTTGTCTATATTAATCATTCTCAGGTGTATGTATAGCTCACATTTATTTCAATGTTTAATATTAGAAGTATTTTGGGTCATTATTTAGAAGTTTGGTGATATTTTTGTGACCAGGGATATGCCATAAGAACTTAGCTCTTGCTTATTTCAATTAGTCTGTGGTCAAATTAGTAAAGTTTCCAAGACCCTACCGACAACATTAAGTGAGGACTTGCTGTATATTTGTTTGCTAGGGCTCCTGTAACACATAACAAAGTACCACAGATTGAATGTCTTAACAACAGAAATGATTTTCTCACAGTTCTGGAGGCTGACAGTTTGAGATCAAGGTGTCGGCAGAGTTGGTTCTTGTGAGGGCTGTGAGAAAATGATCTGTTATATTTTACTCCCCTTGGTTTGTAATGGCTGGCTTCTCCTTGTGTCTTCATATTGTCTTTCCTCTGCAAGTATCTTTCTCTTCTTATAAGGACACCATTCATACTGGGTTAGGGTTCATGCTAATCACCTCATTTATGTCTATAAAGACCTGATTGATTATGTCTATAAAGACCTGATCTCCAGATGAAGTCACATTCTGAGGTGTGGGGGTTAGTTACCAGTACAGGAATTTTGGTGGAACATAATTCAACCCATAACTCTACATGTATAGTTAAATGTATGTACATTATATGCTTAGTGTACACACATATGTGTTTGTGAACTGTGTGTGTGTGTGTGTGTGTGTGTGTGTGTATTATATATATATATAAAACCATGCTCTTAATACAGTGAGGTCATATAACTTCTCCAAGGTCAGAAAGACAATTGGGCAGCAGATCCTAGCCTAAAGTATCAGATCTCTAGTGGCTTGTTCTTTCTTTCAAACCATCCTGATGGCCTTTTGAAGGACTGACTGAAGATGAGGAGGACAGGTGGGAGAGAGTCTGTCTGTGATCCCATCCCTGGACCAGGTGAAAGTCACACTTCTCTTATCCCATGACCTTACCCACCATGTCCCAAACGGGGTCCTTAACTTTGGGTCAGCAACACACACACACACCCACCCCTCAATTCTCAAAACAAGCCTGTGAGGTAGGTCCTGTAATCATTCCCCTTCCAATATGAGAAGAGTGAGGCACAAAGAGGTTAAAGACCATGGGAAGTGCCCCATAGCTACCATGTTCCAGAGCTAAAGTTGAACCCCAGAAACTGGCTCCGGAGACTGTGGTAACGTTCACACAACAGTGAGGCCTAGTAGCATAAGGCAACATGTCAATAGAATCAAAGGGCTGAAATTAGGGATTTATTCTAATGGGTTTTAAAAATCTAGTTTGATGAATTGTAAAAAGATCAAGAAATGATAACTGAAAGAAAATTTTGCAGCACATCAGAAGTAAGACTTGGCTTGGAAAACCTCATCTACTTGGGAAGCTTATTTGAAGTTGACTAAGGTCTGATTCAAACAGTTGCCGCTAAGACCCTCTACTTTGCTAGCTTGACCTGCCAGTGGCCTGTGTGCTCAGAGTCAGGTGGCCTTCAGGTACTGTGTTCCTGAAAATATATAAAAGTCAGTGAGTAGCTGCTGCTGACCCAAAGTGTAAAGACCCCATTTGGGATATAGGTCAGGTCATGGGGTAAGAGAAGAGTGGCTTTCACCTGGTCCAGGGATGGGATCACAGACAGAGGCACTCGCATCTGTCCTCATCTTCCATCAATCCTTCAAAAAGTCATCAGGATAGCATGAAAGCAAGAGCAAGCCACTAGAGATCTGACACTTTAGGCTAGGATCTGCTGCCCAATTGTCTTTCAGACCTTGGAGTAGCTGTATGACCTCAGTGTGTTTTGGTTTCCTCATCTTCAGAGTGAAGTCATTTGTCTGTTGATGAGTCTTTTCGAGGGTCACCCATGGGGCAGGTACTGCAGGACACAGAAGTTTAAACCATAGAAGATCTGACGATTAAGAGCATGGTCTCGAGAACTTCCGGCAAGATGGCGACGGGGCAGCCTGGTCTATGAAACCCTCTGCAAAGGAGAACACAGAGGGTCTCTGGCTCTCTCCCCAGGGGCTACGGATCCCAACGTGGGCAGCCTGCTCTTCACACGGAGCTTGGCCATCACCACCACAGGGGCATCACAGTGGTCTGGACAGCCACTGCAACCGCAGACACAGCTGGTGCTGCGTGACCTCCATGGTGGCCGTAGCGCCTCGTGCCACCTGTACCTGAGGCGATCCATGACTTCAGTCCTTGAAGCCCCTGCAGGCAAGATCTGCTGGGATCGCTGCCACCTCTGCTGCCACCAGGACTTCCTGCCGACTGTGGGTCTTCTCCTGTGTGCCCTGAGGCAGGCTCCCATCTCTGGCCTCTGCCCCGACTCCTGTCCGGCTCCACCTGCTCTGGGGCCAGCAGCTGAGGTAGCACCACCTGCTGGCAATACAAGGTAACAACACTGAAATGGGAGAAACAAGCTTGAAAAATAGAGGTCAGATTTGAATGGTGAACTGAGGGTGATCTGAACTGTCCTTTACAGCAGGCCAGGGGCAACTGACCCTAACTGCGAACTAATTTACCAGCTTGAAAAGACAGCTGGAAATCAGAGCTGAAAGGACATTGGACTTAAATGAAAGGTCTCAAAGTGTGCTCAATTGGTTCTGTTAGTTTAATGACTTAATTCTATTCCTACTGTTTTGTTCCTTTTTTTTCTTTTCCTCTTCCTTTTCTTCTCTTTCCTCTTCTCTGTAAACCATATCTTTGTATAGAGGAACAGCACACCAATAAGGTGGTTGGTTAGCCTGTATGTTAGCATCATTGTATGTTTTATTTTTTTTTTTGTATGGGAGTTGGTTAGTCTGTAGCCGTGGTCTATTGTTTTAACTGTTTCAGTTTAGGTCTCTCTCTCCATTTGTTGGTACACTCGTCTGTTTCCCCCCTTACTCCTCTCTCTCTCCACCCCCCTCTTCCCCCCACTGTCTGCTCCATTCTCTTCCCTCTGCTAACCATATTTTATTTCAGGGAGTAAACCTACAGCCCCACTGCATGGACAGATTCCAGGGCAGTGGGAAGTGGGTTTCAGATTACCCATACACCTGTCTGCAAATACCAGGACCTGCAGATAGATTTTGAATCACAGCTCCCCCTTAAGTAAATCTCAAAATTGCAAAAAGGACCACCCCCAACCTACAGTGCAACTCCAGAATTGAACAAAGTAAGAGGACATACATAAAGAGTAGGAGATTGAACAAACAGAAGTAAAAGCAATCCCTCTACCCCTGAATAACAGAATTAAAGAAGACGGTGATGTGGAGGGAAGGAAAAAGTAGAGAGGGGAAAAAACCGCACAAATGAAGAAAAACCAAAAGAAGAATATAGGTTTCACACAGACCCCTGAGAGATCAGATACTGAGAAAACAGATTCTGGAACACAAACAATGAAGAGCCCCAGAATGACTGGTCACATGCAACAAACCCAGATATGAAGACATTAATAGAGAGAATTAAAAAAATTGAGGAGAGACAAGAGGAAAATAGGAAGGAACTGATATCAGAAATAACAGCAGTAAAGAATACTGTGATGGAAATAAATAACAAACTAATAAGCATGGAAAGCAGAATTAGCCAAGCAGAAGATAGAATCTCAGAGCTCGAACCCAAAACACAGTACTAACCCAAACTGTCAAAAGCATAGAAAAGAAGCTCAAAAAGATAGAACAAAACCTTCAAGAGATGAATGATCGCTTCAAGAGACTGAACATAAGAGTATTTGGCCTTCCTGAGGTAGAGAGAGAAACAGAGGCCACACTGGAACAAACATTTCATGAAATCATTCAAGAAAACTTCCCTCATCTCATCAAGGATGAAAAAATTCAAACACAAGAGATTCAGAGAACCCCTGCAAGACAAAAATGAGAAGACCAACTCCCAGACATATAATAATTTGCCTAAACAAAGTAGGTATAAAAGAAAAAATCCTAAAGACTGCAAGAGAAAAAAGTCAGACTACGTTCCAGGGAAGACCAATTAGAATAGCAGCAGATTTATCTACAGAAACCCTCCAGGCTAGGAGAGCTTGGAGCCCTATCTTCAAAGTTCTAAAAGATAAACAATTTCAACTGAGAATAACCTATCCAGCCAAGCTAAGCTTCATCAGTGAGGGAGAATTGAAATCTTTCCCAGATATCTAATCCCTAAGAACCCACGCTGCCACAAGACTACCTCCACAAGAAACACTTAAGAAAGTATTGAACACAGAAGAAAAGGAAAAAAGAACAACGATGTTCTTCACAAGAGTACAGGCAAAAGATTAAAAATACACATGATCCAACTCTAAAACCAAAAGAAAGACAACACACAAACAGGAAGAACAACAACTCTGTAAGAACATTATGACAGGGATCAACTCTCACATTTCAATAATTAGTTTGAATATGAATGGACTAAATGCACCACTGAAAAGACATAGAATGGCAAAATGGATAAAATTTCACCAGGCAACAATCTATTGCCTTCAAGAGACTCACCTCACTAGAAAGGACGCTCACTGACTCAAAGTAAGAGGATGGGAAACAAATTTTCAGGTGAACGGAACACAAAAGAAAAGCAGAGTTGCGATCTTAATCTCAGACAAAACACCCTTTAAGCTATCAAAAATTAAAAAAGATAAAGAAGGCCACTACATAATGATAAAAGGTTCAATCCATCAACAAGAAATATCCATCCTAAACATATATGCACTGAACATAGGAGCACCAACTTTCATAAAGCAGCTCGTAGGTAAACTAAAAAAAGGTATCAACTCCAATATCATCACAGCTGGCGACTTTAATACCCCACTCACAACCCTAGACAGATCATCAGGACAAAAAATCAGCAATGAGATCCGAAACCTCAATGTGACTCTTGATCAAATGGACTTAATTGATACCTACAGAGTCCTCCATCAAAGACCACAGAATACACATTCTATTCATCACTGCATGGAATGTACTCTAAGATCAACCACATACTTGGCCATAAATCAAGCATAAGCAAATTTAAAAGGACTGAAATTTTACCATGCACCTTCTTGGACCACAGTGGAATAAAAATAATCATTAACACCAACAAGGTCCCCCCCAAACCCACAAAGACATGGACATTAAATAGCATGATGCTAAACAACTCCTGGGTTGTTGACGAAATCAAAACAGAGATTAACAGATACCTGGAAACAAATGAAAATGAAGAAACATCTTACCAAAATCTCTGGGATGCCATGAAAGCTGTAGTAAGAGGAGAATTTATATCCCTACAAATGCACATGAAGAAAATGGAAGCATCACAAATTAACAGCCTAAGAAGCCACCTAAAAAAGCTGGAAAAGCAAGACCACAAAAACCCTAATTTTC